>NW_024868416.1:7759-92672 GCF_013358625.1 Macadamia integrifolia | reverse complement strand
CCTTTGTCTCCTTTGTTCCCAACCCCATCGCTGTGTCTTTCGGTTTCTGATTTTTGCGCTTCACCTTGTCTCCCCGACCCACTTCTCTCTCCTGTGCCCCTGGTTCAGAAGAAAAATAACTATAATCAAGGGAAGCGGAGGATGAACAATCGAACGAGTATGGCGCAGCGAGAGGATGTAATAAGGAGGACTGTGTATGTTTCCGACATTGATCAACAGGCATGGGATTTCTGAGTTGCCCTTATTTATTTATTAAATTTTGTGCTGTGTTGCTTTTATCCCTTTTGGTTTTCTACGCCTCTCCACTGAGACCTGGACTAAATTCTTTGTTGTACTTAGGTTACTGAGGAACAACTTGCAGCCCTCTTCATTAATTGCGGACAGGTAATCAATGTGTATTTTGCTAATGTATGACGCTTTTACTATTGTTGCAAAAAGAAGCTGTCAATATTGTGAACGAAGGCCTGTGTCTCTGAATAAGTTGACATTTTTTTCGGGTTGAAGGTTGTTGATTGCCGAGTCTGTGGTGATCCAAATTCAGTTCTTCGGTTTGCTTTTATCGAGTTCACCGATGAGGGTAATTTTCATAATCAGCTTCTCTTTTAGAATTTGTGAGATTATACTGTGAATCAATGGCCTTTTGGCATTCTGATTATGCAGAAGGTGCAAGGGCTGCTTTGAGTCTGGCGGGGACAATGCTTGGATACTATCCAGTGAGGGTTCTGCCTTCAAAAACTGCAATTGCACCTGTCAACCCAACTTTTCTGCCTAGGGTGAGCAAATTTGCTGATTCAGATCATGTTATATATCTCCATATGTTGGCATTACTTCATCAACTTTCCTTATAACCTGTATTTTTATAGATTATGTTGCATGCTGTAGGCGCACTGGTTTATAATCTTTCTTCTGTCTTGACGACTTATAGTAATTGTGTTCTTCAGTCTGAAGATGAACGTGAAATGTGTGCAAGAACTATTTATTGTACAAATATTGATAAGAAGGTATCTTTCTCCCTCTTCTGAATTACGCTGAATGGCATAAACTGGCAATTTGTACTTCTATTCCTTTGGTTTATCTGAGTCTTGTTTTCTTTGGCATTTGGCGTAGGTTACTCAGGCAGAGGTTAAACTCTTTTTTGAAACAGTTTGTGGGGAGGTTTGTAGCTACTGCTGAATTGGACATCAGGCTTAGTTCCTACTTCGCCCAGTTGCCTCCTACCCTCATTACCCGCAATTGTTGATGAGATACTTATGCTTTGATGTAGGTGTATCGCTTGAGACTGCTTGGAGACTATCATCATTCTACTCGTATTGCTTTTGTTGAATTTGTAATGGTAAATGCTTCTAGCTTCCTTTGTTATTATTGGTTTTCTTGTGTATTTCACGAGGATTTCTCTCCGTAATTGTTATACTCAGTAAATTGTTTGCTTCTATGGCTATGGTTTGCACTTCTTTTAAGGTATATGGTGAATCTTAATGAAATCATTTTTGTATATTGCACTTCTTGTCAGATGGCTTTGGAGATTCCTTGGGGAATACCATAATCAGAACAAAACATTTATTGCAGGATAATCAAGGGGTGAAGCTACTGGGCAATCCTTGTTTCTTGTTAGAAAAACATATAGGTAGGGTCCGCCGCTTTCATGTTTAAAGTGTAAGGTGGGGGTTGACAGAATTAGTTTTTTGGAGGAGATTTTTGGGAGAATGGGAGGGGAATTGTTTGTTGAGCTTGTTTCTCAATTCTACCTACTCCATATTAATCCATTAGAGAATGTGTTTTCTATTGATTATTATTTCTAAGAAGAAGATCCTTTTGTTTTGGGTTGAACTGAACCTGCAGATCAAGATTGGTTCAAATTAGACTTAATTTCAAGTCCCCTATAGGTTATATAGGTCATGGGCTTAAGTATTTTGGGTTTTCTATTGTAACAAGCCAATTCTATGAGCTCAAATACGAGGGATTTAAGGCCTATACGAAATTAGGTATTTGTTTCTATTTTCTTAGAGTTCCTAGGGACTTTCTATTTTCAAGAGTTAAGTAGTACTAGGCCTTTACTTAGCCCCCACACGGGAGGTTTCCTAATTTATGTCTTTTTCTAGTCTATAAATAAGAGAAGGGGTCTAGGCCCTCTCCACAATTTTGAAGTTCAGTAAAACCTTTGGTTTCTTAGTTTTGTGAGAGACAAAGCCTTCTTATGCAGTGTGATTCTGTGGATACCTGGTGGGATTCCTGCCATGCAGTTTTGGTGGGACTCCTGAACATGTCCTTCTCTTCAGGTTTCCTTTTCCTCCATCAGTTGAGGTTAGTTTTTGTGTTCTGTTCCCTACGACTGGTTAGTTCCCTTTTTCGGAATCACAGCTCTGTTGAGTCATAGTATGCTAGTTCCTTACTCATCACTCAACTGATATTCTGTTTCTTTTAGTCTCTGTTATTGACTTTACTTTCAGTTATGTTCATGGTCTGAACATCATTAACATCTGATTAGCTATTCTGAAGTTTCAGGGATCAATCAGTGCTGTTTCACTTTGCCTTCGAATTCTGAAGCTGCCTGCTGCCTTGGATCTTAGCTATTTGAAACTTTTCCCTTGACCTGTGGCTGCTAGTTCTAGTTACTATCTGTTGTTTTTGTTGCTAGGCACTATTTCCTTCCATTACTGATTTGGTTTCCTATTTCATTGCCTGCGCTGATAGTTATTATTTCTATCTAGCACTAGATGTAGATAGACATGCTGGCCTGTAATACAGAAGAAGGAAGGAGCCAACTAGCCAGCCATCAAACCAGCCTCAATCATTGGGCCTGGTTGAACCATTAATGCTCCATTAATGCTGGCCCAATTTCTCTTCCGCGATTTCTAGTCATATTGTGATTATGTTGCTTTATTTAAGTCAACTCCATGTTGGAGTCTTAAGTTTCTCTTTTAGGAGTTATATCATGACTCCAATTATTTTTTTTTATTAGTTTCTTGGTGAACAAGTCATTGTTTAGCTTAGGTCCTAAGCTAAGTAGGTTTCTTTGAGCCCTATTATGTATTGGTGTCGTTAACCTCTTCTATACAATGGAGGTATTGCTGTAACTTTAGACACAACTGATCATTAAAAAAATTGCAGATTTATTCCTCCAAAATTCGAAGATTGAATTCCTTCAACAACTGAGATAGCTGTGGGTGAGAGACCCAGGACTGAGAGAGTCTATCCCATCTTCCCTTTTCTTTTCTCTTTATTCTACTGCTGTGAGAATGTGATCGAGAGTTAATTACAGCCTACTTGAAGCCTTGAAGATCAGCTACTGATAGAAGACCAGATCAGCCCAAAACAACCAATCGATCTCTCCCAGATTTAGGGTTTTGACCCTAATTGGCTTCCCAAGAACTCTCAACCTAGAGGTCACTTGATGCAGTAGGGCATCTGTTTATTTAGGGGTTACTTTGAATTTGATTTAGTTATTTATTTCCTTCCTTTTTAGAGGCAGTATAGTTCACATTAGCTGGGAGTAGAGTTTTTATTTGATTAGCATTTTATTTCAAATTTAGATTAGTTTCCATTGTTATATTTTGATTTTCTTTTATTTAGCCATGTAGCACGGTGGAGAACTCAGTTTTGGAATTGAATAGTTGAATGAATGTTTATGGCTGCCGTGGGGTTTGCATATCCTTATCTTCTTCTTATTGTCCTGTTGTATTTTCCCTTTAACTGGAACTGCTCTGTTTCCGGCGACAGTTGCAGCCCTACACAAGCTCATCGATCTCCTTTGTGTTTGGCTTGTTTGGGTTGAGGCTTTGGTTGAGGGTTCCCTACCTCCCTTGGGTGAGTCAAGCCCTTGAGATAGGACTTGGAAATCTCTCATAGCTATGAGAACCAACCTCTGCAACTGACTACAATGACATCTAACGCCAGTACTCGACTCATAACTTCTAAATTGACTGCTGGACTGCTGTTTCAAGTCGTTGGCTGTGAGAAACAAGAGACCCTTGTGCTGCGACTACCCTCCAGAAAATCTCAGACCAAATCGTGGAGAAACCGAAGGAGCTCTCTCTATCGAAGCTTCTCATCATCTTCCGCCTTGCTCCTTGATCCAAGGTTGAAGACAACCTCAGATTAGAATTGTGGGTTTCTTTACAAACCCTTATTTTCTGATTTCCAAAGGTACCCTTCCCTAGTTCTATTAACCCCTATTACCCTACTTTGTTTCTTTATCCTAGTTTACCCTCCACCAAATCATGGTCTTTATTCACTAGCTAGCAGCTACCCAATATTCCAAGTTTGCCGCTCTTATAATTTCCATTTCATGATAGAATTGCCACCTCATTTGAGACTTTGTTTTATTTACAATTTTGCCATTATGTCTTGCAATTGAACTATCTACTATTTGTGTGGGCCCATAAGCTATTCGATTCCAACTTTGGAACCTGGATCCGAATCAAGTGGTATCAGAGCGAATTTCCTAACCATGACAGGTTACATCACCAATGCTGATTTGCACAAGTGATGTGGATCCGGGTTCTCAAAACTGGAATTAGATCGCTTATGGGCCCACTCAAAAGCCAATAACTCAAATATCGAATAGTAATGACAATTTTTTAATTAATCTCAAATTTCCAAAGAAGGTGGCAATTTTGTAAATAAAAGGAATTTGAAAAGATCAAATTGGTAGTTAAATAAGGGGTGGGATATGGAGGGAAATAATAATTATTTTGAGGGGATTAACTTGGAACAAGGATAAAGGAAAGGGTAGAGGGTAAATAAAGAGAAAAGTAGGGTTAATAAAGTGAGTGGAAATAAAAGGCTAAGGGAATATCTCAGGCATGAGGTTGCCTTCAACCTTTGGACGAGTTGCAGGCGGTGGAATCCAGCAAAACTTCGAGAGAAAGAGCTCCTTGATTTAGCCTTAGATCGACTTGAAATTTTTGGAGGAGAATCACAACACAAGGATCTCTTGTTTTGATCAGCCAACGACTTGAAACAACCCAATAGCCAATATACAAGATCTGAGTCAAGAACTGGCGGTAGATGTTGTTGCAGCCAGTTGTAGATGTTGGTTCTCAATTCTCATAGCTGTGAGAGATTTTCAAGTCCACTCTCAAGGGTTTGAGTCGCCCAAAGATGGGGAAACTTTGGCCAGAGTTTTAGTCCCAAAAGGTCAAAGGTGAAGAAAACGATGAGCTTAAGTCGGGTTGTAACTATCACCAAAATAGAGTAGTTCTAGAAAGAGGAAGTATAGCAGGAATTAAGGAAGAAGAAGAAGAAGAAGAAGAAGAAGAAGAAGAAGAAGAATCAAAGAAGGAGAGAGGGATACGCAAGCCTCAAGGCAGCCATCGTTTCATCCAAGCAAACATTCATTCATTCCATTAAAAAAACTTCCAATCTCCCCAAAAATAGTTGAGTACAAAGACTACTTATCGATTCAAAATCAAAACTACCTTCCTATTTTAAAACTGAAACAAATATGGAATCCAAATCACATAAAACTTGACTCCCAAGCTATTTTGAAAAAAAGAAAGGAAGTAAATCAAACATAAAAAGGTAACTGCATCAAGAAGTTGTATCATGAGGTTTTGAAGAATGAATTTATTGAGTGTTTGTGATGCTGGGTAGGTGCATAACCAGGGTGTCTTGTGACATTTTCTTCCCCCCCCCCTTTTGTGCGATCTCCCTTTTCCTCTCTTTATTTTTTCTTCCTCCTTCTCCCTTCCCTTCCTACTTCATGCCTTCATGCCTTCACACCTTCACGGTTCTGTTTCCTTTCCCTGTAACTGGCGATACTAGTGGTCGTTAAAGAATTGCTTCAAACTTTCAAGTGGGGCATTGATCTGACCTGGTATTTCTAGGGTGAGAATACCACTCTAGTGTCACCCAAACCCTGGGGTATTGACCTCCAAATCCTCCTTAACCCCAAGGGGTTAGCGCAGTTGGGTTGGAGGGGACACAGTATTCCGCCTCAGGAAGCGAGGTCCCGTGATCGAACCTTTGCCATTGCACCTAACTTCTTGGGGCCATCGCACGAGAGTTTCCATCTCGGACTGATCCGGTCCTGTGTAAGCGGTATCACAGTGACCCCAGGGACTAGTTGGGTCAAAGATCCGGATACCCTGGGTATCAAAAAAAAAAAAATGTTACCTGGGACCAGTTCTGGTTTTGGTTCTAACGTCAGTTAAAGTTCAGACATCAGATCCTCTCTCTTTTTTTACTGTTTTGAGATATCCTTTATTTATTTTGTATTGGGGAAGTTAGATACCTTGGAGATCAGTTTAAGTAGTCGATAATAGTTTTAGGAGAGTCTATTTCTATGCAATTGTATTCATTGATTTATTTGATTTGAATATGGAATGAAAGGTTGATTTGGGTTTACCTTCCTGTTGTGGAGTTGTGTGCGACCAGGTTGGTCAAGTGCTCCCTTCCTTACTATAGAAACTGAGTCTTAAAACTTGCTGGATTAGTGAGTTACTGAGTTGATTTCAAATCTGGTGTCCTCCCTAGTCCGCCAAGTCCAGTTTCAGATTTTCGCATTTGCTCACGTTGCTGAATTGAGAGATTATTCTGTGGAATCTGAACTGTTGTTGCCATTGATCTTTTCCTAAAATATTGGTCATACGAGTGAGATACTTCACTGGAATCATGCTCTGTTACCGCCTCTATACTGCTCGTCGAGAGTTAGAAGGCATTGTTATCAAATTGCACGTAAGCTCTTGTTTCCTAAACAGAAAACCCTTTATACTTTGAACTTATTTCTGTACTACAAATCTACAATCATCCTCGTTGATTCCAGGTTTGCCCTTACCTTTTAAACCTATTTATCCATTTGACCTAAAACACTTTATTTCTTCTATGGGGATCCTAAGCTGTTCCCAGTATTTACAGAATTGCCACTCCTTATAATGGATTTTATTGATTTGGGTGGGTCCATAGCAACCAAAAATTAGGGTTTTGGTACCCAAGGTTGCATTATTAATTTTGGTATTACCAAATATGGGTTGAAGTTACTATAAGGGATTTCTATTTTTGGTGATCGTAGAATCCGGTTTCTAATTTGGGTTCCTAATCTCTGCGATTCTGATAATTCTTCTTGGGTTTCTAACCTAATATATTAGGAGACCTAGAATCCCTTTATTTGGTATTAGAGCTATGGTCAACAGTGAGCCCAGGGACTTTGACTCAGTATATAAGAATCGATCAGTTTACTGAGATGGTTTGACAGCTATATGATAGGATGTACTGATTCTAATCCTTAACCTATACATAATAATTCTGCAAATCCTAGGGTTGATTTTTTTTTTTTGGGGGGGGGGGTGGTACCTGCCCATTCAGTTGCAATCAATGTACCCAGAGTTATAGGAGAGGACCATAGAGGGTCCCTATACCACAACCTTCTCTAGAGGACACTTTGTGTATTCTTCTTGGTAATGGTTTGACTAACTGACATACTGATGAAACACAAACAGTGAAGCTTGAGTTAAAAAAATAGTGGGAAGCTTGATTGCTAAGTATTCTACGACTGGCTTACTTGTCTAGATGACTATTTTGGTTGGTTTGACTTGCCAGAGCCAAGGAAGTTGAAGTTTGAGTTAAAAAAAATAGTGGGAAGCTTGATCGTTGAGTACCTACCCCCTATATTCAGAGCTTGTATAG
This sequence comes from Macadamia integrifolia, assembly GCF_013358625.1. Lineage (NCBI taxonomy): Eukaryota > Viridiplantae > Streptophyta > Magnoliopsida > Proteales > Proteaceae > Macadamia > Macadamia integrifolia. The sequence continues at coordinate 85,049 of NW_024868416.1, read as the reverse complement.
ATGATAGACTCAACACCCTACGACAAAGTAGTCATCTATTAGTAGACTATATGGAGCAATTCGATGCACTCATCTCATGCATAAGAGTTGATAAGGATGACACTCGGATCATCTCACGGTTGAAGTCTTCCCTAAAACTCGAGATTTGCAAGGAGCTCAACGAACATGATGTGTATGGCTCGAAAGACTATTTTTCAAAAATCACTATGGGCGGCGGAGAATGTAAAGACTCTGATGTAAATAAGTCACTTGGGCTTATTTTATTGCAAATAAGCCTTGGGTTGTGTTATGTATGTGTTGGGCCTTTGATCCCATGGGTTTTCTTTGAAATGTGCCACTTTAATGGGCCTAAAATATGGGTAGAAGGTAGGAAAACGAGATTTTATTCATTAGTTTAATTAGTTGCTATTTAATTCAATAAAAGCCCATTAGACCATTAGTTGGTTGTAAAGTCCTATATGGACTATTAGTTTGTTAGTCCTACTCTATGTTGGAGTCATAAAGTCAAGTCCTAGTTCTATTTTGAATTCCTAGTTGTAGTAGGAGTGTCTAGTCCTATTGGGAAACTAGCTCCTAGTTGTAGTAGGAGTGTCTAGTCCTATTGGGAAACTAGCTCCTAGTATTAGCATGATTGTAAACTTCCCCTCTATAAATAGAGAGGCATATGTCCCATTATTGGGGAGATTTGAATGAAAGAAAGTTTGCATTTATGAAAGAAAGTTTGCAACTAAATGCTTAGAGCAGTTGAGATAGCTGTGGGTGAGAAGCCCAGGCTGAGATAACCACTTCCTTTATTCTCTTTCACCATTCTCAACCCCTCATTTGTTTTATTATTCTTTTTTATTTTATTTGCTGTAACATTCAAGAGGTATAGTTCAGATTTTGATAAAAGTTTCCAGAAATGATAACCGATCAGCAATCCTAGTGGGAATAGGAGAGAGATCGATCTCCTCTTTTCTCTCTTCTGTACTCTGTTCAGCCAGGTCTTCAATCAGGGTATTCCAGGCCTCATAAGGGTCCCACGATCCTTTCCTAGTCACTGTTGGAAGCATTCAGCTGCTGTTCTTGAAGGTTCTTCTCAGTTTTCTCTGCTAGGTCAAAAAATCAAGAAAGCTTGTAACTTCACAACCAGCCGTTAGAATCCTCTCAACTTTGAGGGTTTTTGTACCCTCCCTAGGGACTATCTACGCCCAAGAGTGCAACTCAATCTGACTCTTACAGCCCTGGCCGCACCTCTCTCTCTCCAGCTCTATAATAGGTCTTTTTCTCTCCTATCGGGTTAGGTTTTGGGCTGGTTTTGCTCCTATATGGGTATTGTATCATTGGGGATTTGTTTGATGGTATTATTTATTTGTTTCTTACTCCTATTTGTATTGTTTACGGTTATAAACTGCGGAGTTAGTTACTTGTAATCTACTCCTGCATTAAGAGACACCTTAACAGGCTACCTGAATTATATCTCTTTGTTTCTTACTCTTACTTGTAATCTACTCCTGTTGGATGCGTGAATGTAAGCTCAATATTGGCGTTAGTTACTTGAATGCATATTGCGGGGAATTCCTCGAATGGATGTGTGAATTGGATATGTATTTTGACAACTACAACTTAACAGACACAAAAACGCCAATATGCATGTTCCCAGATGAGTGATTGTGTTCGAATGCAATGGAAAGTCCGTGAAAGGCAACTTCAAGCTCAAGAATGTAAACCTAGAACGTGGGAAGAGATGCAGTATGAGTTGGCAGGCATGTGCCTATCTGAGCATGAACGAAACATGTACTTTCTTCCACCAGATGTCCAAAAGTCACCTACACTTGACAATAATATGAAGGAATCAACGGCCTCTATTGCGAATGAGCAACAAGAGAAGACACCTCTGACCAGTGAACTAGAGTCAAAAGTTGAGGTTAGTGTTAAAAATTTTCCAGCCATTCATATTGTTGAGGAAGAACTAGTCATTGATGTTCCCATCAACGAGACTCATGTGGGAGAAGTAGAAAGCAACAAGGTTGCCACAATAGACAATGAGGTTGAGACTAGGGTACTTGACACTACAACGATTGTGATGATTGTGAATAGCCAAGAGGAAGATCCTAAGGAGTTCAAGAATGAAGTTGTGTTTGAACCATCAATGGAACCGATTAGGAACCACCAGGTAGATGAACCAAAAGAGCTTTATGTTGCATTGATGTTAGAAGAGATCAAAGGTGCATATGTAGATAACCCTATGGATACATCTGAAGATGTTGAAGTTGAGCATGTGGAGTTTGTCATCCCATTAAAGTATCTTGAAGATTGAGCTCCTCACATTCTAGACCACATTTTTATCATCAAAGAGCTACCTGAATTTTTCTACGACTTGAAGAGGGACGTGCACCATGATATAATCACCTTCACACTCTACAAAATTCAAGGACGAATTTTTTCTAAGAGAGGGCGAATTGATGTAGATAAGTCACTTGGGCTTATTTTATTGCAAATAAGCCTCAGGTTGTGTAATGTATGTGTTGGGCCTTTGATCCCATGGGTTTTCTTTGAAATGGGCCACTTTAATAGGCCTAAAATATGGGTAGAATGTAGGAAAACGGGATTTTATTCATTAGTTTAATTAGTTGCTATTTAATTTAATAAAGGCCTATTAGGCCATTAGTTGGTTGTAAAGTCCTATATGGACTATTAGTTTGTTAGTCCTATATGGACTATTAGTCCTACTCTATGTTGGAGTCATAAAGTCAAGTCCTAGTCCTATTTTGAATTCCTAGCTGTAGTAGGAGTGTCTAGTCCTATTGGGAAACTAGCTCCTAGTTGTAGTAGGAGTGTCTAGTCCTATTGGGAAACTAGCTCTTAGTATTAGTATGATTGTAAACTTCCCCTCTGTAAATAGAGAGGCATATGTCCCATTATTGGGGAGATTTGAATGAAAGAAAGTTTGCATTTATGAAAGAAAGTTTGCAACTAAATGCTTAGAGCAGCTGAGATAGCTGTGGGTGAGAAGCCCAGACTGAGATAGCCACTTCCTTTATTCTCTTTCACCATTCTCAACCCCTCATTTGTTTTATTATTCTTTTTTATTTTATTTGCTGTAACATTCAAGAGGTATAGTTCAGATTTTGATAAAAGTTTCCAGAAATGATAACCGATCAGCAATCCTAGTGGGAATAGGAGAGAGATCGATCTCCTCTTTTTCTCTCTTCTGTACTCTTTTCAGCCAGGTCTTCAATCAGGGTATTCCAGGCCTCATAAGGGTCCCACGATCCTTACCTAGTCACTGTTGGAAGCATTTAGCTGCTGTTCTTGAAGGTTCTTCTCAGTTTTCTCTCATAGGTCAGAAAATCAAGAAAGCTTGTAACTTCACAACCAGCCGTCAGAATCCTCTCAACTTTGGGGGTTTTTGTACCCTCCCTAGGGACTCTATGCCCAAGAGTGCAACTCAATCGGACTCCTACAGCCCTGGCTGCACCTCTCTCTCCAGCTCTATAATAGGTCTTTCTCTCTCCTATCGGGTTAGGTTTTGGGCTGATTTTGCTCCTATATGGGTATTGTATCCTTGGGGATTTATTTGATGGTATTATTTATTTGTTTCTTACTCCTATTTGTATTGTTTGGGGTTATAAACTGCGGAGTTAGTTACTTATAATCTGCTCCTGCATTAGACTCACTCGAAGGGCTTCAACTTTAATGCCGGGTTCTTAGAGAGCCCCAATAGCATAGTTATTAAGGCGGTAAGGCGACAGAGGCGTTTGAGGGTCTTTTAGAGTGCCTTAGCGATAAGGCAGGCATAAAGCGTCGCCTTATTGACTAAAGCTTTTCTGTGTAATATTTTTATAAAACCATTCTATTTGACTCAAATCCTAGTTGAATCCTATTACTCATATGCTAAATAAATATTAAAGGTTCATACTTCATACCAATGCAAGATATTCATCAAGAAAACAAATCAATAAAGTGAATAAACTAAGTTCATTTTCATCAATCATAATTCATCAGTCATCATAACACATTAACATATAACATAAATACATAATTATGAAAAAAAATCATAAATATAAAGAAAAGAAGACTTAAAATATACAAATATTTATTATACTTATCTATATGATGCCAAAATGAGTGCCTAAGCCCTAAGGTCATCCGCTATATTTCTAATGGAAAATCCAACTTGAAGAAGGAAGCTGAATTCAGACTAAGAACAGAATTCAATGGTAAGAATCTTTAAAAGGCTCAAAGGGCAACAAAATAATGAACTGATTTAGATATTAACCATATTCTGAACCTTAAACACTAATTTGAAATCAAAATCAGAAAACAGAAATTTATAAGAAATGTTGAAGAAAGACACTAGAAGATTGATTTGTTTTAGGCGTTTGAAAACACTGACTAAACCAGAGCTGAGAACTAGCAAACAGAATTAAAAACTGAAGTCAAAATAGGGCAGATTAAGAACAAGTTAACCGGAGGCTGAAGAAGAGTGAAGAACTGAAGTACAGAAGAAAGAAAAAAAGAAAAAAAAGAAAAAATGTACCGTATGATCTATGATGAATAGAAGAAGAAAGAAGGGAGAAGAAAGAAGAGAAAAAAAGGTACAGAGCTCATTGTAGATTGAAGAAGAGAAGAGTGAAGAACAGAATTTAAAAAACAAAGGGTACCGTATGAAGAAGTGAAGAACAGAAGAAGAAGAAGAAAAAAAAAGAAAAAAAACTCACTGTAGGTAAAGAAAAAATAAAAAAACTATTAAGACTTAAGAGTCGTAAGACTATGATGAACAGATGAAGATGAAAGAAGAAGAAAGAAGGAAGAAGAAGGGAGAAGAAAAAAGTAGAGAAAAAAAAAATCTCACAAAAAAGATGAGAAAAATCAGAAAAATAAAAAAATAAATAACAACATACCTAGAGAGAGAGAGAGAGGAAGGAACCTTCGCCAGAGACCGTCGAAGAAGAATAGTCGTCGTCGGAGAAGAATTGAAGGAGGGACCGTTGGAGTGCTTCACCGTCGATTGTGGAGCGATTTGGGGTTTTGAGAGAATATCTTTTTTTTTAGTAGAGTTTTATGTCATTAGTTTTTGATCCAGTGTATCTCATGTGCATAAAAATTTATGCACCTGCCAATCATGAAGTCTATTTTGGAATATTCATAAATCAGCTGTAAAAACAAATATTAAAAAAAAAAACCCATAAGGCGGTCGCCTTTCATATCCAACATAAAGCGGCCTACTGCATTAACCTCTCTCAACCGCATTAGTGCCTTACCAGCACCTTATCAGCACCATACCAACGCCTTAATAACTATGCCCCGTAGCCACCAAGCCAACATATTCTCCTTCTAGCACCCCAATAGATATAGGCAAGACATCCATGACGAGCAACAATGAAATAAAGTCTTAATATTGTAACGATTTTGGACACTTTATTAAATTCTGCCTTATGAAATAAAAGGATTTCTAACCTGCCCTCGCCCTCGCCCTCGCCCTCGCCCTCGCCCTCGCCCCCTGTTCAATCCCTCTCCCCTCCCTCCTTTGTTTTGGGGGAAAAGGGCAAAGTAAGAGAAGGGTCTCAACTTTTTTTCCAAGTAAACCGAAGCAACTAAAAATTCCAGAAGGAAGGGAAGAGCTCTAGGGATAACATCGGCAGGACAATGTGAACGAAAACATGTTATGAGAAGATCTAAAAAATTCAGAAGGAAAGGGGAGGGGAAAAGACATTGAAAATCAGGGAAAAAGTTAATATAAAAACAGAAGGCCGTATGCATCAAGAAGTAGGAAAGGAGTAGACATTAAACAAAATGAGTTCCATTTCGTTAACAGAAAACCAATAAACCATAAGATGAAGACTCATAAGAAGAATAAGTCATTCTGTGGCTCCAAGTTGTCGCTTATTAGCATGAAACTAAGTCCAGAGTTGTGGCACGACAGAGGATAATTACTTCGTGCATTGCATCCTCCATTATTGGAGTTGCAGAGAAAGTTCGAGACCCAGTGAGAAGCATTTGTTGATTTTGGTCCTATATTTGCTTCCGATCTTAGGAAAATCGTTGTGGATTTCTACAATCTTTTGCCACATGGATTCTTGGAACAAAGCTTTTAGCTTAGATGGACTGAATCATTGCGAATTCCTTGCTTTTGACTTTCGTTAGAACCCTCACCATGTTCTCCTCCATTTCCTCCTCCCCCACCCATTCGACTTTCTTCCAACAAAGTGTCAAAGCCACTATCTCCGACTGGAATCTTTGGGGAGATTATAATATCATTCGGTTGATGATGAGCATTTCCAGAGCTTTTAGTCCAACAAAGCCATGATCTTCAACTGGAATCTCTGACTAGAACTCTGTTCAGTCCATCGGTTGAGTAACACTTCTATGATCTCCTTAGTTGAGTGTCCTAATATCACTTAGCTGAGGACTTAAATAGATGTGGTGATGATTGTAGGAATCCGTTTGCTGCTGTGATTAACGGCACCATGGCCACAACAGTTGGTTGTAGTGGCATAGGAGAGATGCATCGGTGGTTCCCTTCTCGACCCTAATTTCTCTCTCCTACATTGGGAAGTTGCTTCATTAGCCCTTTTATTATTTTTCCACCTATTTTACGAAAGGCAAAAAAATTGGTTACAAATTATGTTTGTAACCTGCTTAGTTACAAACAGATGTACCCAAATATAATAAGGGCTTTCTCGACCCTAATCTCTCTCCTGCATTGGGAAATTGCTTTATTAGCCCTTTTATTATTTTTCCACCTGTTGTACGGAAGGCAAAAAAATTGGTTACAAATTATGTTTGTAACCTGCTTAGTTACAAACAGATGTACCATAATATAATAAGGGATTTCTTTGAAATCACAATAAGGGTCTTAGGGCTAGTCAAATGTAAGGGTTTTAGGGCTAGTCAAATAAGGAGCATACCTAGTGCATGAGGCTCCCACCACTGCGAGGTCAAGGGAGTCTCATAATGTACGCAACCTTACCCCCACTTTGAAGAGAGGTTGTTTCCCAACTCGAACTTGTGACCTCTGGGGCATAATGGAGCAACCTTACTGTTGCACCAAGGTCTGACCTCTTAGGGCTATTCAAATATAATTATTCTATATTTGACAAATATATAATAGTTATATGGGTACGGTCATATAATTATAATTATATGGGTATGGCCATACCGCCTCCACGAGAGCCGGTTGGGGTGGTATGTCCATGTTCAACGGAGACCCATAGATGCCCCAGTAAGGAAGGAGTGACCAATTTCAATTACATGGAGCCAAAAGGAGAGGCAGGCCTAAAATGACTATTAACGAAGTGGTAAGAAAAAATATGTAGATGGTAGGGCTCGATCCTAGTATGACAGCGGATAGAGGTAAATGGAGGATGAGGACCCATGTAACCGACCCCTTGTGGGGGATGTTCAGTGATGCTGCTTCCACTACTGCTTTGACTTCTTCTTTTACCCCTTTTTACTTCGTTTTGGGTACTTCTAGTTATTCTTATGTGTACTATTACCTTAGACCATATCGGATCCATGTAGCCTACCCCGTCAAGTTGGGATAAGGTTATGGTTGTTGTTGTTGACTAAAATATAATAAGGGCTCTCTTTGCAATCGTATCAAAGAAAGCCCTTACTATTTCAGGGGTGGGGCAGGGGTTGTGGAAAGTGGGTGGGTTTCAAGGCCAGAGGTTAGCGTTTAATAATTGAATGACCATATCATCAAACCACTTCGTCAAAATGTATGAATTTTTAACCTTGGTTATAAACACATGTTCATTAAAGTGGTTAGTGTTAAATAGTTGAATTTGAAATAGCTCCTCAACTATTTCAGGATTTTCTTTGAAATTGATTTCAATTTCATGGAAATAAGGTGCAAAAATCATACCAAACACCTTCCAAAATTGAAATTACCCCTTGAAATAATTTTTAAAATCATACCTAAGAGACATTTAACTTTAATTTCAAGTCCCGTACAGGTTATGTGCTCATGGGCTAAATATTTTTGGGTTTTCTATTGTAATGGGCCAATTCTATAAGCCTAAATACGAGGAATTTGAGGCCCATACGAAATTAGATGTCCATTTCTATTTCTTAGAGTTCATGAGATTTTCTATTTTCTTAAGTTCCTAAAGATTTTCAATTTTGAATAGTTAAAGTTGTATTGGGACTTTCCTTAGCCCATGCATGGGAGGTTTTGTAGTTCATGTTTTTTCTCCTATTCTATAAATAAGACAAGGGATCGAAGCCGTCCCCTTGATTTTGAAGTAGTTATCTAGGAAACAATGATGTAGTTCAGAAGAACAAGAAGGCTAGTAACAAACTAGACCATCAAACTGGATCAAGAATGGACTAATATATTTAATTTTGAGTGTCCAATGGGTTAATATTTTTTGGGTTTACTATTGTAATGGGCCAATTCTATAACCCAAATATAAGGGATTTTAGTCCTATACGAGATTAATATTAATTTTTATTTTAATAAGTTGTATTCTTTATTTTAGGGTTTAGGGTTTAGGGTTTAGTGTTTAGTGTTTAGAATGTATGGATGCAGGCCAACGCGTGTATGGTTTATAACTGCTGTATAATTAGTGTATAATTGGTTAATAATGGGTGTATATTTACTGTATTGGATTACTGTATCTATAGTACAGTGTATGACTAAAAGGGGGGAGGGTTCTAATTCTTTCTTTGAAATAAGCAGAAATAAAAAAAAAAAAAAAGAATTTCATGTAGATGTCAATTTAACTTCAAAAGGCTATAACTTTTTACTTGGATGTCGGATTAAGATGATTTTTTTTTTTTTTTCAAATTTAGTATCTAAAAGAGATTTACGGTTTGAAGGCGGCCTACGGCACCCTCCTTTGTCCAAATCTTGAAAAAACAAGGATTTCACATACTTTCATTAATATTTCAACAATCAAAATTGAGAATCTTAATTGCCTTAAATAGATTTAGTTAAATAGGAAATATATGAGCGTCATCATTGCATCATCATTCCTATGAACTTGGTAAATCTTAACCTTATATTTCAAATCAACTAATCTTAGCCGTTGTTTATAAAAAAAGATTTCAAAATTATTAAATATGATATATCAGGGTCAAATCTTAACCATTGATTTAGCATCAACAAAACAATAAATACTAATTTTATTTAAACCCTTAAAAACAAAATCGATTTCTACCGACGGTTTCCTGACAAATTCGCTTTCTAAACTATGTTCTTCTAATTTCTTTATTTCTTGCTGTGTCTCTGTTCTCATATCTGATGACTTCCCGACAAATTCCGTTGGTAAGTCCCTTGGTACACTCGGGTTAGTCTGTCAAGGTGAATGCAGGTAGTGGATGTAGCTTCTCTTCTGAAGCGTGTTAGTTCGTAGCTTAACAATACAATCACACAACTACTGTAGAACATCAAATCTATTAGGTGATTTAGGATAGGGGGATAGGTACCTTTGAGAGGGCTGCTATATGGCCGGAGTGAGATATCCAGCTCCGACTTGACTGATGCATTATGTCGAGCACCTGGCACCAACTCATCCAGCATAACCACCTGACCATTATTGCTACTCAAGATACTGGGGGCCACTGCGTTAGGTTCTATTTAATGAGTGTCTAGGAGTTCTTTATGAACCTGAACAATAGCCATACAACCTTCGGGCTCCTTCTGAGAGGGTGTGAATGTTGAGTTATCATAGACATTTTGTCAAGCACCTTGAGTACTACCACCCAGAACACTCTCTGCTTCTAGTTTTGTCTTTCTATCATTGTAATAGAATCCACTCATTGTGGGATTGTAAGAAAACTACAACCATTTGTGAAGTCTGTGTCAGTGAGAAGCGTTGTTCCGTTTTTAGCTTTAGCGAAATTGTGACTGTCTGAACGGACTACTCCACGCTCAGCCTTCCTTCCAACATTGCCTCCATACCCAGCGTTCAGTGAATAAGATAGCAGAGAGAAAGGAAAAGAAGTAGTTCCGAAAGGAGACTCCACCTAGGTAGCGCGCTCCCCATCTCAATGCTATACTTAGGCAACTACGAAGTAGCACGCTTCAGAAGAGAAGCTACATCCACTACCTACATTCACCTTGACAGGCTAACCCCCCGAGCGTACCAAGGGACATGCCGACCGAATTTGTCGGAAAGCCGTCGAATATGAGAACAGAGATGCGGCGAGAAGAAAAGAAATTAGAAGAACATAGTTTAGAGAGCGAGTTTGTTGGAAAACCGTCGGTTGAAATCGATTTTATTTTTAAGGGTTTAAGTATAATTAGTATTTATTGTTTTGTTGATGCTGAATCAATGGTTAAGATTTGACCATGATATATCAAATTTAATGATTTTGAAATCCTTTTTTTATAAACAACAGCTAAGATTAGTTGATTTGAAATGGAAGGTTAAGATTTATCAAGTTCATAGGAATGATGATGCAATGACGCATATATTTCCTATTTAACTAAACCTATTTAAGGCAATTAAGATTCTCAATTTTGATTATTGAATATTAATGGAAGTATGTGAAATCATTATTTTTTTAAGATTTGGACAGAGGTGGGCGCCGTAGGCACCCTTCAGACCGTAGATCTCTTTTAGAAAATTCATCTTAATCTGACATCCGAGTAAAAAGTTATAGCCTATTCTTTATTTTAGTAGTGTTTCTGGAAGGCTGGGCGGATGTCCTACCTTCCCTTCTTATGCTTTAGCTACTTAAGGGAAAGACCTGCTCCTGCTGAAAGCTTGAGACAAAGACAAGACCAATGAGTATACCCATACCACTGCCTTACTGCTGGTTGAATGACGGACCAATACCTGAGTCATTGAGAAGGCCTGACCCCTATCATTGAAATCTGCTTCCCTTCGCTTCCCTAGAGAGCAGTAAAAAAGTGCAAGGCATCTGAGATGCGCGCCTAGTTGTCTGGTCTCACCCAGCCACAAAGTAGACTGCTCTCGCCGTTGCTTCTTTAGTAAGTTCTGGTATGCTAGTGTGCTTATGGAGTTACTTGGTCCTTTCGAGTGCTTGGATGGATCTGCGTAAGTGCCGACAGTCTCATCTTCCTTTCTGAGTGTGCAAGAGCAAGTCTCCTTGAGTGACAAGAGCTCGTAGCTACATGATCAGCTTGTCAGTCTAGTGACTCTATTCTAGTGAGTTAGTCAGCTAGTCTTCCATTTCTTGCTTTGGTCCGTGGTTTGATGACGCAACGCATTCAATCTATGGCACTGTACTGGTTCAGCTGGGAAGGAGGGAGGGGGGTTGGTTAAAGGTAAGGGCTTTCGATCTCCTGCTGGTAAGCTCAACTCACTCTTGTCAAAGTTTGGATATCTTGTAGTCATTTCCATATTTAAATGAATTGCTTGCCCCGCTTCATAAGAAAGGAATGCTTGAATTGTAACAGAAGGCGGCCTAGTATTAGTGCTGCATCCATATGGAGCGAGGAAGCTGATATTTCTGTTGGCCTGCTATCTGCATGCAAGCAAGAATAGCAATTGTCGATACCAATCTTTCTACCTTATGTAGTTGACGCCATCTTTACAGTTTTCTTTATTCGTTCGTATGGCCTTCTTCGAGCTTTAACCACTTATGAGATCTTGTTCTACTGCCCCTCTAAACTTTTTCACAAGCTATTCGAATAGGTGTGATTGGTCTAATACAACACCAGCAACAATGCCGGCGGCATTGGAAAAGCTCTATCTCAAGACTTGAATAACTCTTTCAAAGCCCGTTCATATAAGAGAAGCGTGAAAAAGAGGCAGCCTTATTGGCTGAATTAGATCCATCCCCTAGTTTCTATTTTGTAATGTACTAGAATTGCTTCTATTGTGAAGAAGATATAAGTTGAAAGGGATTCTCCGTACCATACATAGGGGTTTCCTATTTTTCTTATTTCATTGAAGTTATAAATAAAGATTTAGGGGGATCAAACACTACCATTGATTGGAGAAATAATTTAGCCTTGAGCTTGTGAGTTCTGTGAGAGATGGTATTGCTCTACCGTGGGATGCAGTAGGGAAACCTTGGTGGAATACCAAGGGTGTAGTTGCTTTGTTCTCAACTCAAATATTGATTTCAGGACACAGTGCTGGTGCTAACGCGCTGAACTCCTGCTGCTGGTGCTAAACGCAGTGTTTTGATTCCAGTTGCCATTTTGTAACCAGTTGCTAATACTGATCTCCTTTCTATTTCTGTGATCTGTTTCTGTTTTCAGTTTAGTTTCTAATTTCATCAGTTGCTATTTTCTGTCAAGCTTCAGTTTCTAATTCCAGCATCGGTTTCTATTCTTTTGGACGGTTCTATTTGTTTAGTTTCTGATTTCTGAGATCTGTTGCTAATTTCAACTTCTTTATAATTCTGTTTTTTTGGAAACTTTCTATTTTCATATCAGTGCCTTAACTCCAAATCCTTTCGTGTAATTGTTTTAGAAGAGAATGAAAAAAAAAGGGAAAATTATGCCCCCTCACCCGTAGTTTGTCGAAATTACACGTGGATCCAAGGGTTTGAACGAATTCGCCCCCCTCCCCTAGCATTGACGGTGTGAGTATGTTGTTAGTTTTAGATAGCAAAAGCCCTTAATACCCTTTAGTGGAAAAGGGTCTTAATATTCATAGGACCATTACATCCTTTTGTATTCATAGACCCAAAACACTCAAATCCCTTTCATCTGGGTTTGAGCGCTCTGCAAATCGGGGCAACCTCTGCAAGAAATCTCAGGTTACAAAAAATGATTAGAACAGATGAGACTTGGGCAGTTCATTAGCAAATATGCAAAAAAAAAAAAAAAAAAAAAAAAAAAAAAAAAAAAAAAAAAAAAAAAAACCAGATAAGACTTGGGATCCAAGTTCTTCTATACAGTAGTAATTCCTTCGTTAAAGTAGAGAAACAAGCATCGACGAGAGTTGGGGAAATTTGTCCGAACTTGAAAAACAAGACAAAAAAGAAAAAGAAAAAGAAAAAAAGCAACCCAGTGCACGAGGCTTCTACTATTGCAAGGTCTAGGAGGGGCAAGTGTGTACGCAGCCTTACCCCCTGCTTCGCAGTAGAGGCTGTTTCCAAGTTTTGAACCTATGACCAACAAGTTGCTATAATGCAACTTAACATAGAGAGTAATATTTGAAGGGTAAACGAAGAATGCAGCAAATTGTATTGGATGGACCGATCGATCAATCGAAGAACTTGGGGTCATATCCGTTGCTGGAAGTAGCGAGGATGTAGTAGGCGACGATGTGGCCAATGGAGCCCTAGGAGAGGACGTCGACGATGTTGAAGCCAACGGAATCGTTAGATTTGAGGAGGCTCATCCTTGGCCCTGGTGTCCCTTGCCTTGAAGTTTGCCACGTTCTCCATGTGGAAGTTGAAGAACACAAACCTCCCTAGGATCGGACATCAATGGCTGCCTCTCGACGTCTCCGAGATATGCAAGCCCAACCAGGCAACAAGATCTGCGTCGATTGCTCTTAGAAGAACTCTCAGTGGGCTTCGGTATCATATGGCATCTTCATGTGTCTTGAATGTTCCGGTAAGCTTCGCGGCCTTGGCATTCACATCAGCTTCGTCAGAGCGGTGACCATGGATTTGCATAAGGCTTTTGAAATAGGAATGACTTACAAGATTAGAGGTTGCAAAAGAACCAAGTTGAAGAAGAACGAAATACAACATTCTTTTGTTTGTTTTAAGGGAAGGGTGTATCAGTAAGTTCAGCTTAATATAAGGGTATTTTCGGCAATAAGATGCATCATATAAGGTGACATTATCAACTAACAGTCCCAATTTCACGGTGACTAATGGATTGGACCTAATTGTAAGAATTTTTCAAATTATAGGGGAGGGGGGTGTAATTCATTCAAACCCTTGGATCCACGTGCAACCCAAAAGAAAATTGTGACTTCTTTATTAATAGAGAATTGCATTTTTGAAGGCCCAAAATACTTGAGGATTTTTGTAAGTGAAAAGCTATTGATCACCCACTTAGGTGAGCTTCCAAAATCACACCTGACTTTAACTACCCTTACTCTTAGGATAATGTTGGCAATTTCGACCATTGGATAGACAAGTCAAGGTCCAGATTTGCCACATGTCAAGTTTCAGCCTCAAATTCGGTATTTACCCTCCCATGTAATGGCATACGGCATACCCCTCATGTATGTCCATGTGCTCCTCGTCCTGTGCACCCTCTTTGTAATGCTTGATTTTTTAAGAGTTTGTTTTGCCACCTAACTTGGATTGAACTAAAACTTGACATGTGTCAAGGGCCTTTTGGTCAACCTGTTGACAGAATTTGAGCCCCATCAGAGCTACCATGTTGCCGTGGCAGATACTTGATGCCAGGTGACATTTTGAAAACATCCTCTTGTGGGTGTCCTGTAACATGACCTGATTTTTTGAATTAGTGGTTTCAAAATATTTGAAAGTTCCAGTCTTTTTTTAAAGGAAATTAGAGCTACATTTATTGAGAGAAATTGGTGCTTATCACAAATTTTTATTTTTTTACCACATCTAGCTGACCTTGGGGTTAAACTGGCTGAACAGATTTTAGATCTCAATGGCCAGCTTGGTTCTTAAAACAGTGACTCGAAACAGAGAAAATGAAGTGATTAGAGATGGTTTGTTCATTGGGAATTTTTTTTTGTTTGTTTTTCCTTGTTTGAAGTTCTTCTTGATTTTAGTAATTTATTAAGCACAAATATTTTGATGAACTGAACCCCTTGAAAAGACAGAAAACTTGAATGATTGTATCAATTAGTTCAAATGATTGGTCCATAGGAGGATGGGTGGGAAGCTGTGATAGTAGATGTGTTATAGGGTAGCTTCATGAGCTGGGTAATGTAGAACTAGTCACAAGTGATCCTGATCCCAGGCAGGATCTGAAATTCTGGCTGAATAGAGAAGATGTTGATTACTCACAATTCACAAACCGTAGCGTAGATGGAGCTGAAAGTTGGAGTAGATGAAGGTCCTAGATGGATCAACAAGCCCTCAAAAGATGAGCCAATTCCGATGGTTGAATTGAGAGTTATACTGTTGACATGAATCAGGAAACTTTTGACAACTTTCGATATCTTGAGATTTCAGTCTCCAGTGAAACTTAAATTTGGAGCAAAGGTCTCTCGTGTGATGCCCAAATATCCTTTAAAAGATGAGAACTAACAGCTTGTTGGGAAGTTATGCTTGAAGAATGAAAAAGGAAACCTTAGAGTTTAGTAGTACTAGCAGCTACAGGCGTTGAATGGCCTCCAAACTCTGGTTGAGCTCCCCTCTAGATGCACCTGAACAACCCTAAGAGAAAAACCCTAAGAAAAAAGGGCTAGAGCTGATCTTCTGGCTGGAAGAAAGGAGGGCTCGAATGGTACATCCAAACCCTAACAGGTTTGGCTTGATTTTGGTTGCAAGGCTGCCTTCTGGTCTTTCAATCTTGTTGATGTGTTTGTAAGTCTAATAATGATCTTACAACACTCAAAAAAAAAAAAAAAAAATAGATAAAAGGAATTTGATGGTGGGGTTGAGAAGGGGGGAAAAGAGTTAGGGAATGGGCATCTCACCTCCTCAAGTTTTGGGCATCTCACCATCTCGGGTAATAGCTACCTCAGTCATGAGTAAACACTCAAATTCATAAACTTCAATCTCCTTTTTTTTTTTTTTTTCCCATTATGATCTATGGGCTTTAAATAGCCTTATAAAAATTGGACACAAAGAAATAACAAAAAGGGAAGCTAATGGACTGAAATAAGGCTTTCTAATTTGTGTCTAACTTTCTAACCAAGCGTAACAAAATTAGATACCAACAACTGAACATAAAAAGGAAACTTGCCTAAATCATAAAAATATAAACTTCTCTGACGAACAGAATAGGAAACTGACTTGACTAACTTGCTCACTAAGTAAATCAGAATTTAACTAAACTAAACTAAACAGGAAACTAAAAATAAAAGATATTGACCCAATTTACTGTTCTCGTTAATAGTGTCACGTGAACAGTAATTGTGCACACTTGCTTTGAACAATGTTTTCTGATTTTTGTTTCTCTTCTTCTTCAAGCTTTGATCTACATCACTGGGGCAACATGCACACTTGCTTTTAGATACAACACCATAAGCATTTTCTGGCACACATGTTTATTATTTAAATTAGTGACAGGCTGGCTGACTGATTGGTGACTGGTGTGGTAGCAACTTTCTACTTATAGATTGAGATACATGGCAGTTCTTGATGAGAAGTGATCCTCATTGTGATGAGTATTGTCATTATGGAGCTTGGTGGACAACATAAGTAATTAGTTGGCATATTAATGAGTAGTGCATAGATGAAAGAATCCCATTGCTAGTGCTTAGGTGGCATGATATCTATTGCAACTACTTATCCCAAAAGCTCGAGCTGTTAAGTAAGGCTGCAATAATATATATCGACCATGGTTCTAATTTCGGTATCGACAAGACCCGAGACGAAACCATGGGTCGAAATGGGTTTGTCCTAGGTTTCGTTGGGTTTCGACTGAAACATGGTCGAACCATGGGTATAGAATCCTATATTTCAAATGGAACCTGTTTGTTTTGATAGGTTTTGACAGTGAACTCGAGGGTGCCCCTGGTTTCGACAAAGGGGAGTTTTTTTTTGCCAAAAACTTGGATTTTCTTATCACCACTATTTTGCATTCTCATATGCATTCAATCCTTCTACACCTTGGATTTACTGATTGGAGCTTGAAGGCAATGACATTTTTCCTCAAATTTATTTTTTTGGAAGAATATACTAATAGACATGGTAGTTTTGTTTCAATTTTTTATATGTTAGATAAAATGGCCCGATCTACAACTTCATGGATTCAGATTATTTTTTAGGTTAAATCATTAAGTTTTCTATTGGAAAAATATGATTTTTTTAGGACAGATTTTTATTTTTATTATTTTTTTAAAATATGGGTAACGGCATATGATAGGTACAGAACATGCTTGATGAATTAGGTAGGGCTGGCCTAGGAATGAATGGACTCACGGCATATCATATGTACAATACTTACTTGCCCCACCACAAGGAGTTGAAGGAGTATATTGAGGGGTTGAAGCCGATGCGGGAGAACCATAGTGTGATTGTGATGCGTGATGGTTGGATCTGGACCCACAAGATAGTTGTGGTCCATTATGATGCTAGGACTATCTTTTTGAAGTCTGTGGATGCATCCAAGGAGAAAAAGGACGCAAAATATAAAGGGAAATTTAGGACGCAAAATATAAAGGGAAATTTTCTTGTACCACCCCTTAAAATCCCAATGGCTTGGAGTGACCCCCCAAAAATGAAAAATAGATCTTGTATATCCCTCACTTTCATCAAAAAATTTCTAAAAAACCCATTCCGTCAGAATTTGGTCGTTAAGTGATGATGTCATCAGTCTCTTATTATCTAAATGGCCAAACTACCCTTACGGGTATGCAAAGTGGGTGAAGGCATTCCCCTTTCACCCATCTTCCACCTTGGCAAGGACCGCAGCATCATCATTGAGTTCCACGGGAGGAGAAGAAGGTTTTGTGCCATTGGCAACACTCGATCGCTTTCTTCAACAGAAACTCTCCTTTGTTTCTGCCTTTCTCTGGCTTTGTTCCTCCTCTACCACCACATCTTCCACAAATTAGGTGAGCGGCCCATTATCCCTTTTATTTCCCTTCCCCTCCCTTCTTCTCCACTTCTTCCCTGATCTCTCTTTTCTTTTCTGTCCAACCGAGACCTCATTTTGGGTAGCTAAATACTCCCTGAAATCTACATCAAGGTCCATTAATTTGTTGTTGTTCAGTTCTTGATCTGAGGACACAGAACAGGCCCTGCGATTCTGTTTTCTGGAGATTTTTGGTTGAAGATTGAAGGTCCTAGATATCCCTGCCTGCTGAACCTTTGAGGCCCATATTTTGGGGTTCCAACAGGCCCCCCTTAGGCCCCACTCGACCAGCAGATGAGCCTCACAGAGGCCTATTTCCTGAGATCCAAAAAATCTCCCTATTCTTGACCTAAATCAAAAATTGCTGCTGCTCCTCATATACTCTTCAGATCAAGCTAAGAATTTTTGATCTGAGTTATTATATCATTTTATTTTCTGGGTTTCAATATCAGTTCTGGCCTGTGGCTAGGACTTCTTTAGTTCTCACTTGCTACTTTCATTTTAGGGAAAATATGATCTAGGGTTTTCAGCTCCGATCTGGTTTCCTACACAAAATCCTCAGAGCCAGAGACTTCTTGCTTGTGCCTTGGCTGAACTGAGTGCGGTGGTACGAGCTACCCACTGCAGCAACTGCTGCTACCATTTAACTTGATCATCCCTGCTAGGGTCGCAGCTGAGCTGATGGTGGGAGTATGCAAGGGTTTCGAATGGTAAAAAATGAGCTCTTTAAGAAGTTAAGTAAAAGGGTAAAAAAGTCATTTTACCTTTTCAGTTAACAGTGCTACAAATTAGGGGTGCGGTGGATATTATTTTCATTTTTGGGGTTGTTGAGTTTAGCGCTAAACTCTAAAACCGATAGGGGCGCTAAACTCTAAAACCGATAGGGGCTGATAGGGGTATTTTGGGTCCCATCGGCCCCCATATTTTCCCCATATTTCAGTGATGTGGCTTTTCTTGTAATTGGGCAATGGGGATGCTATTGTCTTTTACTTTCAGCATTATTTTAATACAAGTAAAGGACTAAAACCTGCGATCAACCAATTCTGGACTGATTGCAGGTCTCTCCTCTCTTTTGGGAGTACCATCGGTTGCACCTCTCTCTCTCTCTCTTCTCTCTTCTCTTCTTTTCTTTTCTCCTTTCTTTGGTTTGGTTACAGATCTCTGGGATTGTAACATGGTATCAGAGCCTCTGTACTTAGATCAAAGTCGTTTTTCAGATCCCTCTCTGCTGATCTCAGTTTGGTGCTAAACCTTTTTGGTGCGCAGCCACCTATTGCTGCATCTACTATAGATTAAATCACATGGAGTGATTTATTTGGTGTATGGATCATGCTCTATTGGTAGTATGCTGAAGATTTGAAGAACTTGAACCGCAACCATCTTTTTTTTTTTAATCGAACCCGGGTCTCTCGGGTGAAAGCTAGATATCCAATCGCTGTGGTTTAGGTTGGTTTGCTGTTTTTCTTGGTATTTTTGGGTGAAAGCCAGATATCTGCGACTCTATTTGTGTACTTTTTTTTTGGTTCTTATGGTTGAGACCAAGTCTACTACCTTTGTGACTACTGCATCTGCCTCAGACAATGTCAATGTCCAAATTACTTCTATTAGCTCAAGGGAAGCTCGAATTACCTACTTTGGGCTCAATTTGTGAAGGTTTGCCTTATGGCCAAGGATAAACTTCAGTATACTACTTCTGTTCTTCCTCCAACATCTAACAAGGGTTATAATGAATGGATGAAGGAGAATGCCTTGATTTTAATTTGGTTGTGGAATAGTATGGAACCAGATGTTGCTGCCAATGTCATGTTTCACTCTACTGCAAAGGGAGTATGGAACGATTTGAAGGAAACTTACTCTCAGGAGAAGAACATGACTTGTATCTATGATATTTATGAGAAACTATTCCAGTTTCGCCAGTCTGACAGAACTCTTCTAGAGTATTATAGTGCTTTCAGGGGAATGGTTAAAGAACTCAATGTTTTCCAACCCTTGACCATTAACATTGACAAATTAAAAGCTCAGCGTAATGAGTCTTTGTTTCTAAATTCTTGGCTGGTTTGAATAATGATTTGAAAGCAATGAATGGCCTACTCGCAGGCGATACTGTTCCTACTCTGAATGACACTTATTCGCGACTGCAGCGTATTACTTCATCAACAAAACCTAATCAGTCTTCCAAAGACAATTCTGCCTTCCTTGCCAACCGTGGATGTGTCTCGATCGTGCTGGGAGGACATGGGTCGGCTGGTCGAGGTTCTAATGGACAGCAGTCTGATCGTGCATCTTGCTAGTGCACTTACTGTGGAAAGCCTAACTATACTGTCGAGACTTGTTGGGCAAAGCATGGCAAGCCAGAGTGGGCCACCCAGTTAGCCAATCATGCAGTGTCAGACGATGGAACTAACACAGGGTCTTCCATTGATACTAAACCGAGCCATTCATCAGGAGATTCATCTACTAGCCTGCGCGATGATATCAATCAGTTGCTCCAGCGCTTGCACACTCTCGAGGCATCCTCTAATACATCCAATGGTGGGTCTACATCCACTGCCACCTTAGCTCATGTAGGTACTTCAGCCCTTCTTACCATTACCTCTACCCCTGGATTATTGGTTCAGGTGCTTCTGCCCATATGATTGGTAAGTCATCACTTTGTGAAACCTTTTCTTCTAGTACCAGTTCTACATCTGTTATTCTTGCCAATGGTGTTTCCACACCGGTTCTGTGCCATGGTACTATATCATCCACATCCTCACTGAATTTATTTTCTGTGCTACATGTTCTACAATTTCCATTAAGTCTTCTTTCTGTGAGCCAGTTAACTAGCTCATTAAATTGCTCAGTAACCTTCTTTCCCTCTTACTGTGATTTTCAGGATCTTCACACGAGGAAGATGATTGGAGGGCGTGAAAAAGATGGTTTATATTATCTCAACTGTGGTTCTATTTCTTCTGCTGCTGTTATTGTTGTTGGGGATGTGACTTCTTTCCAATGGTCTGTGATTAGGTTAGAATGTGAGGCCTGTGAGTTGGGAAAACATCACCTTGTGTCCTTCCCATCTCGCTCTATGTCTCGTAGTCCGTCTTTATTTTCCTTAGTCCATTTTGATGTATAGGGTCTTTGTAGAGTTAGTAATAGATTTGGTTTTCGTTATTTTGTGACTTTTGTGGATGATCATTCTCGCCTTATCTGGCTTTACATGTTAAAGGACAGATCTGAATTTTTATTTGTGTTTCAACAATTCTATAAGGAAATAAAAACTCAGTTTGACATTTTGATTAATATTTTTCGTTCTGATAATGCTTTAGAATATACTCAAAACGTATTTCTGATTTTTGTGCCAACCGTGGGATGATACACAAAGCTAGTTGCGTCTATACCCCACAGCAAAATGGGGTAGCAAAGCGCAAGAACTGGCATGTACTTGAGGTAGCCCATGCTATTATGATTCATATGTATGTTCCTAATCATTTTTGGTGTGATGGGGTTTTAACTGCATGTCACTTGATTAATCGCATGCCATCTTCAGTGCTTTCAGATAGGTCCCCTTTTTCTATTATGTTCCCTACTTTGTCAAGTTTTCCTGTTCCTCCTCGAGTCTTTGGCTGTGTGTGTTTTGTCCATAATTTTCATGTGCAAGTAGATAAACTGTCTCCTAGGTCTACTAAGTGCATTTTTTTGGGTTATTCACGTACTCAGAAAGGGTATAAGTGCTATTACCCCATTACTCACAGGAATTTTGTTAGTGCCAATGTGACCTTTGAAGGCACATCATTCTTTTCTCCTCAGGTGTCCAGTCTGGTATGGAGTAGACTTCTCCATCTCCCCCCATTCCATCTCTCACACCCTTCCCTAATGTGCCCAGTGCTGGTGACTTACCTCCTCTACAGGTTTATCAGCGTAAGAAGAAGGTTGGACAGCCGAGTGGAGACACCAATACTTTAGATGATTCACTTCCTCCACTGTCGCCTTTCTCTGGTGAAGCTCCTCCTCCTTCTCCACCTGATGACTTACCAATTGCTCAAATGAAAGGTATATGTTCTTGCACTAAAAATTCTGTGGTTGTGTATCCTATTGATAACTTTGTTTCCTTGCCTCATCTTCCCTCTCCCATCCATGGTCTTGCCTTGTCACTTTCTACTAACCTTATTCCCCACGCCCATAATGATGCCCTAACTATTCTTGGATGGAAAGCTGCCATAGATGTAGAAATGGATGCTCTCTTGAGCTGTGGTACCTGGAGTCTGGTAGATTTACTTCTTGGTAAGGATTTGGTGAAGTGTCGCTGGGTGTACATTGTTAAGTATCACTCTGATGGCTCTATTGAGCGGTTGAAAGCCCGTCTGGTTGCCAAGGGGTATACTCAGACATATGGAGTTGATTTTTGAGACCTCCCCGGTTGCTAGACTGAACTCTGTTCGTCTACTTATTTCTCTTGTTGTCAACTTTGATTGGCCTTTGTTTCAGTTGGACATCAAGAATGCCTTCTTATATGGTGATCTACAGGAAGAGGTGTATATGGAGCAACCTCTTGTTTATGTTGCTTAGGGGGAGAATAAAGGTCGTGTTTGTCGTTTACACAAGGTTATCTATGGACTTCAGTCCCCTTGGGCATGGTTTGACAAGTTCAGTGCTACCATAGTTACTTATGGATTTTCTCAGTATTTTTCTGATCATTCTATCTTTGTTCGTCGCAGAGGTGATAAACTGGTTGTCTTGGTAGTTTATGTTGATATTATTCTTACTGGTAATGATGAGACAGGAATTTTTGAAGTGAAAGCTTATCTACAACAACACTTTCAGACCAAGGACTTGGGCCAACTTCACTATTTTCTTGGGATTGAGGTGATCCGATGTAAGAAAGGGATCAGTCTGTCTCAAAGGAAATACGTGTTGGATCTTTTATCTGATATTGGCATGCTTGCATCCAAACCTGTTGATAACCCTATGGATCTTCTCACCAAAAGTTTGGTGTTAATGATGGCGAACCTCTTTAGGATGTGCATCAGTATAGGAGTTTGATTGGCAAGATGATTTATCTTACTGTAACACGTCCTGACATCTCCTACGCTGTTGGAGTCCTCAGTCAGTTCATGCAGTCTCCTCAGCAAGCACATTGGGATGTTGTTGTCGTCCGTGTTCTTCGTTATCTAAAGGGTGCTTCTAGAAAAGGGTTGATCTATCGTCCTAATCGGCATATGGAACTAGTTGGCTATTCTGATGCTATTTGGGCCGGCTCTGCTAATGATAGGATATCTACTACTGATTATTGTACATTTGTTGGAGGTAATCTGGTTACATGGCGTAGTAAGAAGTAGACTACCATTGCTCGATCTATTGCAGAAGCAGAATACAAAGCTGTGGCTCATACCGCTGCTGAGTTAATGTGGCTACGGTCTTTACTCTTGGAGTTGGAATTTCCAGTGACCAAGCCTATGCAGATGTATTGTGACAACCAAGCTGCAGTGTACATTGCTAGTAATCCAGTTTTCCATGAGAGGACCAAGCACATAGAGGTGGACTGCCACTTTGTTTGTGATGTAGTTCTGAAGAAGCTGATTGAGACTCCTTTTGTTCCTTCATCAGATTAGTTGGCTGATATGTTAACTAAGTCACTGTTTGCTTCTAGTTTTCGTAATGGTTGTACCAAGCTGAGCATGGGTGATGTGTATGCTCCAGCTTGAGGGGGAGTGTTGAGTGGTTTAGCGCCTAGTGCTAAACTCTAAAACCGATAGGGGGCCGATAGGGGTATTTTGGGTCCCATCGGCCCCCATATTTCTGTGATGTGGCTTTTCTTGTAATTGGGCAATGGGGGTACTATTGTCTTTTACTTTCAGCATTATTTTAATATAAGTAAAGGACGAAAACCTACGATCAGCCAATTCTGGACTGATCGTAGGTCTCTCCTCTCTTTTGGGAGTACCATCGGTCGCACCTCTCTCTCTCTTCTCTCTTCTCTTCTTCTCTTCTTCTCTTCTTCTCTTCTTCTCTTCTTTTCTCTTTTCTTTGGTTTGGTTATAGATCTCGGGGATTGTAATAGGGGTCACCCCTAATTATGGAGATTTTTAGGGGTGGTACAAGAAAATTTCCCAAATATAAATATACAAGCGATTGAAGGAGGTGGAAAAAAAATGTAGGGGTGAAGAATGTGGTACCAATTGTCATTGTTGTCATTAACAATGGGAGCAACTTGAAGAAGGCTGAGGAAAAACTAATAAACAATCCCAGGTACTTTTTTTTGGATTCTATGTGCAACCCGCTGCATCGATCTCATGTTGAAGGACATGGGAAATCTTAAGTTTGTCAAAGAGATTGTAGAAAGGGCAAGACAAGTGACCACACTCTTCTACAATCATGGATTTTCCTTGCAGATGTTGAGGCCAAGTGTGGTGGGGACTTGGTGAGGCCGTGTTGACATGTTTTGCCACAAACTACATTGTTCTAAAAGATTTGAGACAAGACGGCTGTACTTAGGTCCATGTTTGTGTAAGAGAATTGGTTTGAGTGGCAAGAGTCTGCTTCTTGTGGAGGTTGGGCAGCCCAGGTGAACATTTTTAGTGACAAGTTATGGGATGACCTTAAGAAGGTTCTTATGATCTTGGAGCTGGTCATCAGCATGTTGAGAATAGTGGACTCATAGAAGAACCACCTTACCACACTTGTGGGCAGCTATTATTTGATGAAGACAAGGTAGCAAATTGTTCCTTGCCATAATCAAGGATTGGTGGGAGAGGCAGCTCATGCATCCATTGCATAAGATTAGTGAGTTTTTACTTAATTAACCTCAATTCAGCTTGTCATTTAGTTCCTTATTGACTAGTTTGCATTATTTTCAGCATTCTATCTTAATCCCAATTACCAATACAAGCATGGACTCGGGATGAGACAAGATCTGATAGATGCAATTCAAGTAGTGGTGGGGAAGCATGAGCCAAATTCAAGTGCTTTGTCCATTGCCAATCAAGAGGTGAGATTAATACTTTGTATGGTACTTAAGAATTTATGCAATCATAAATTTGGTATTGGTGCTAACACTAGTACTGAACATTGAAATGGATATAGATGAAAGCCTTCAAGGATGGCAATGGGAGTTTTTGTTAAGCAATGGCCGTTTCGAGTTGGGATACCACTATTGTTGGTTGGTCCAATCACCAAAGTTTTTTCATTAATATTTAAATATGTATCGTCGATCATTTAGTAATACTCTTTAATGCTCTATGCAATTGAATGGTGGGTGCCATATCGAAGAGAGACACCCAATCTGACCAGCATAGTAATTAAAGTGCTCTCCTAGACATGTTCCAACACGGGGTGGGGATAACTGGAGAATGTTCTTCTTCATACACTCCAAGAGGCTGAATTGATTGGGTCCTAATTGCTAAGTAGCTGGAGGATTTGGTCTCTGTGCTTTACAATATGAGATTGAGAGAGGAGAACATACCATGGTTCAAAATCTCGCCGAGATCTTGGTTGTTTCATGTTTTTTTTTTTTTTCCGAGACGAGATAGCCTACGAATTACTAAAAGGACCATATCTTGGTCGATATTTCGGTATCTCGGCCGAAATTTCGGTATTGTTTCAGCAAGATACCGAAATGACACCACCTTAGGACTATAAATACCTCATTTCGTTTGGGGGAGTCGAAATTTCAACCCCAACTTGTCTGTTTCGGTGAAATTTTGGCTCCTTGCATTTGAACACAAATTCACTCTATTGCCCTCGAATTGGCCATATCATCACACCTATTGCCTTGAAGATCACTCCAACTTGAAGATCTACATATTTTAAGCTTTGGAAAGGTAAACTACTTTCCCTAAAACCATTTTTTTTTTAAATAGTAACATAAATACATGTTGGATAGCGCTAGATTTTTTATAGTTAGACACTAGAAGCCGATCTATGACTTCATGGAGTCGAAATTTTTTTTTTCCATAAACATTTTTTTTTTCTGATTTAAAAATGCATTTTCCATCAACATAAATTGTATCTTTTTATGGTAAATATAGCTTTGATGGAACTCAATTATATATATGTTACTCACCATTGGCTGAATGGTGGGTGTTGTATGGGGGTTTGGCACCAGAATTACGGAAGATCGCCGTTAAAGTACTCTCACAGACATGTTCTACATCTGGTTGTGAGAGAAATTGGAGTGCATTTTCACTCATCCACTCCAAAAGGTGGAATCAGTTAGTTTCAGAACGTCTCACTGACTTAGTGTATGTGCACTACAATATGAGACTGAGGATGCAACACATATGCATGGGCATGGAGAATGATAAGGGCCAGATCGAGCTGGGTGATGTTTTCCAAATTGACTGGATCAGCTTGGAGGTAGGCCGGACCCATATGTAGTGTAAGAGATGGCAGTCATTGATGATTATATGGCTACAGAGGGAAGGATACATTCATAGACCCCCCAACCATTTGAGCCTACACTTGGTAGGGATGATTCAGATGAAGATGATGATTGGTCCACTTCCTCGGGTGGTCGTACCCACACTCAGACTCAGACACAGACATCAACATAACATTGTGCACTGGGTAGTGATGAGAGTGGTGATGGTGATGGTGATGGTGATGGTGATGGTGATAGTGATGGAGATGGAGATGGAGATGGTGATGGTGATGGGGGTGGTGATAGATTTGAAGGAGTCGAGAGCAGTATGAACAGGCCAAGCCAGAGTTGGAGCAGTTTGAGTATGTGACACAAGATACTGATCACGGTGCATGTCAGTCAGGTGGGGGAAGGAGTTCAGGCTACACTAGAGGGCCTCGTTGCCAATTTGGTGGAGATGCGCAGCGAGATTGTATGGACGTTGATAGTCTATCTACTTCTATTGGCGGAATGAGTTTGAGTGGAGGGGATAGTCATCCTCGCAGTGAGAGTAGAAAGAGTGGGCAATGGCGTGCCCCATCATTTATTGGAGAGAGTACCTGGTTGGAGTATCATGGACCTTATGGTCAATTCACTAGGATGGGACATACATCTGGTTCATTCATTCCTAGCATTGAGTATCAAGGAACCCTCAACAAGAGAGGAATTGAATTTTTTTATCTAATGAAGAAATTATCCAACAAGAAAATACCTTTTTCATCACCAAGAGGTGCTGGAAATTTCAAGAACCATGATGAGATTCCAAGAACAGATTGAAGAGTAAAATTCATCCAGGGGGGGATTACTAGTCCTAGTGCTGGGTAGGCCATCATATCTCCGTCATTAAATGTGTTTAAAACTGTTCAAGATTCGAGAGAAAGTAATGGCAGATCAAGAATGCAGGCGACAATTAAGCTTTTGTTCATGAATTATGGAAACAATGTTGATTACCAATGCTTTTGGAAGAACTCACCAAGAATATTAAAAACTCAAGTAACAGGGAGTGGACCAGATAACCTGTAAATACTTTGACCTCTCTGGATAAGATTCCAAGTTTCCGGCCTAGTAAATAACTCTACCACCACCCTAAGGAGGGGACCTTTTCAAATGATAAAATGAAAATTACATCTTTATTTAAACTATAATATTATCTATGGGACCATCCAACAAAACATCAAGCTCCTCCTGTTTACAATAAGCTGATTTTTTTGAAAGGTTAAATGTTAGAAACATTGCTGATGATGTCTTGCAGCAATACACCTTGGCTGTCAATGACTTATAGTTACACAAAAGGTTTTATTCCCTAGCAGCCAGCTCCCATGCTGTAATTCAGAGAAGAATCTTTCCAACACTGAATGCCGAAGATGATCAGAAAGATTTGTAAGTTTTGGGTCAAGAAATTGAATTTGGCAGGGCAAAATCAATCATAGGTTCTTCAGCCTTGTTCATGCTATAGAGATATTCATTTGCACGTCTTCTTCAAGCTGATTAGCCATATGATTTTCTCCTTTGGCTTCTCAGTCCTCTCCATAATTAGTTAAGCGTTTAAATGGCGGACCCTTTTTTTGGTGTTTAAAACGCATTCTCCCGAATGCAGAAATACTCTTTTGTTTGGCCTTGACATCTTACACGTTTGTGTGTTTCTTTTTCAATGGAAAAAATGGAATTTTTTAACTGTATTTTTGCTACTTAAAAAAGTGAGTTGTTGCACAGTTACCCAAAGGTGGCAGCCTGGCACCAACACTCCACGAAAAATGGGTGCTGAACAGCTGCCCGCCCCTCCTCAGTTCTCTCTCTGCCCAAGCCACTGCCTGCAGTCTGCAAAAAAGACTTGAAGGTCATGGAAGACCCTAGCTGTTGTGCTATACACCCTTCGTCCCTTCTCTCCCACTTTCTTCTATGAGAAAAATGTAATTAAATTAAAGAAGAAAAAAAGATAAAGGGCATGTATGAAGTGTTTGTTTGCCGACACCATTGAGTTGGGATAAGGGTGAGGTGAGTTGAGTATGAAGAGTATGTTTCTCTCTTTCTTCGTTTATTTTTTCCCCCTTTCTTTATTTATTTTTTATTTTCATTTCTTTCTATCAGAAAACAAAACTCAGACCAGTCATCTGTTTTGTGTGTATAAGTGGTCCCACACCCATCCCATGCAATAATTCCTTAGGTAATAATTCCTCAATTTATGTGTATATTGCTGTTTTTTTTTTGGTCCTGTACTTGAAAAATCTAAATGTTTAAAATGCGTACCGTCCGTTTTTTTTTTTCTCGAAATATTTGAACATTTTTTTTCCGTCCCATTTAATTTTAAGCTGTCTTAAACTCGCTGTTTCGAACAAAGTTTTTTTTCCGTTTCTGCTTTAATTAGCTATTGTCTGGGTTAAAGTTCTTTTTTTTTTTTTATTTGTGAAGTCTAGGTCAAAGCTCTCTTATTTATATCTTTGTGTCATCTGGCATCCCAAAAACTACCATATCTGTTGGCTTTAGTTCCAAAGTTTTGTTGCTGAACAACAGCCACATTGCCGACTCTAGTGTCTTAAAAAGCAATAGTCTTCACATTGACTGATATTGTTTTTCTGTGCTACAATTTCTTTTTGGTGTCCTTTTTATTTGTGTTTGACATATTTTATCATTTTTTTTCTTAATATATTTAGTTTATGCAATCTGCTTATTAAATTCTGTTCTTTTCACTCGAGTTTACCTACTGATATTTTCATACCTTTGTTTGTTTAAGAAGGTACAAGAATTTGGAATCTTTAGTAGAACTTAGAAAGTGAAACTCTTTATATCATTCCAGAACTTTCTCAAACATGTTTGTTATATATTGGTTTGGCTAGAGCGGTAACTGAACAACCTTCAAAATGGGTCTTGTGATGTGACTGGAACATTGGAAGGACCAACTTGGTCTTTTTTATATTGGCGGAGACATTATGTAATGCTTCTGATTTTTTTACTAAAAAAATGTATGCATGACTCTAGTTTTTAGCCTGTGATCTCAGAACTCTTCCTAGTGGTTATGGGGTGTTACGACAAGGGTGAGATTTGATTTAGGTCTTAAATTTTGGGTATACTGTTACAAGAGTTTTATGACAGTCACATTCCTTTCAATAAGCGTGGATTGCTATACATGAGCTTACTTTTATGATGTAGTAAACTTTCCTGATTGGGCCTAGGAAGATCTGTGAGTTGGTTCTATTGGCCTAGGTTACTTGTTTAGGGGTTATTTGTATTAATGGACCTTAATATAAGCCTGTATAGTGTGGTCTGTTGTTATATACGTGAATAGTGTGTCTTTTATGTTTCCTAGTTGTAGTAGACTTGGGAGTCTCCTATGGAAAGTATTTGTTGACTTTTAAGTTGCTTTTTCTTAGTAACTTGAAGGGATAGCTATTTAATATGTTTACGTTCCAAAAGATGGTCTGTTAGTCTTTATAAATAGGGTTGTACCCCTCAATGAATTTAGTGGATTCTTTGGAATGAAATTATGAAGGTGTGGGCTGGTGACTTCCAGATCTGACCAACTTCTCTACTTCATCTTAGTTCTGGTCCTACTGTAACCAGGTGATATCTTTCCACTAATATTCTATTGCTTCATCAATAATAGCTGGATATTATTCTGATCTGCAAAAATGAACTTCTGTGATCTATTAGAGTAATCCTAAACCCGAAACTTTGATCTGATGTTCCTCTTCTGTCGAATATTTCAATTTCTTGGACTTTAGCTTGAAATTTCAGCAACCTAGGTTTGTATTTGTTAGATATTGCCATCCTTCATAGCGGACCTGACCTGACCAGAAATCTAGAGTATTCTGATTTGTATCTTGTTAGATATTTGAAATCTCCCAAATCGAATCCTGGTCTGAAAGTGTAGTTTGAGCCTTAATTTGTTTCTAGATTCAGTTCTAGAACCCTGAACTACATTTTTTTTTTTTTTCATGGCCATTGTTGTTTATATCTTGTGACACTACTGGTATGATGTATGCATTAAATATGTGGCATATAAGCCAACATATAGGTTGAAGGTCACTGAGCTTATCTGATATAACATTTTTATTTTTCTCATCATGCACTATTTGGAAAATAATTTATAATCAAACTTCCTGTAGAAGCATCAATCATATTTGTATACATGACTATAAAGGAAATAATCCTTTAGTATTTGGGTTTTGTTAATCTCCTTTCAGGCAGTGAAGGAAGCTCATCCTGCACTGTCTCCCGTATCTGCCACAGTGCAACCTAATTGATTCTGAGATCTCATGTTTGTTCTTGTCCCTGTCAACCCAAGCTCATTGCAAGTTTCAGGAAATCGTTTGCCACAGGGCAGAAGTACAGGTGAACCTAACTTAGGCTTTTCGATGTAGAATGACCTATCATGAAAATATCACATGGTTTCCTCCTCCTCTTGTTGGTTTTGTGGGTGTTCTGTTTGTTTCATTTCTTCCTATGCGCATGAATGAAAAGTATCATAATGGTCTGTTCTATGCGTGGGGTGTGCAGAAACCTTCTGTTTTTCTTCCTCTGTGTTTGAGATTAGTCACTGTTTTCATTTCCTTTTCACAGGCAGAAAGCGCAATTGCTGCACTTAACTGTAGTGGTGTGGTTTTGGGATCCTTGCCAATAAGGTACGTTTCATGGATTTCTGTATCTCGGTAGTTATAAACACCTGGTGGTGTCAACTTTCGGTGGTCAGGTGTCTTATTTTTATTTTTATTTTTTTTGGGGAGGGAGTTGGCAGTGGTGGCGTTGGTGGCCTTAAGTTGATTAAATTATTTGGATGCAGGGTAAGTCCATCAAAGACACCAGTTCGACCGCGCGCTCCTCGGCCACCCATGCATTTAATCAACACATGACCCCAGATGAATATCATTGCTAGACACACCAATACACTCTGGTTGGGCAATGTAATTTTTATAGTTTAGATTATTGCATCCTACCCTGGTGTCCTTTTTATTCCTTTTCATTTGTAGGGGGCTCTGGATTGTTTATTTAACATGTACCATTGGGTGGAACTTCGAGGCTTTGAAAGAGCTTAGCTGCAGATGAAGGTGAACTGTAGGGGATGCCCCTAAAACGAATTACTCCTGATGTTTCTAACTTGAAGATTGAACACTTTAAAGACAAGTTGTTCAAAGACAAGTTGTCTAATGTTATCGGTGTTATTTGGCCTGGGTCCTCTGTGCTTTTGTGTTTGGCCGGGGTCCTCTGTGCTTTTGTCTTATTTGGTGGATCTGATCTTCAGTTATTTGCTAGGGACGATATGATACATACTTGAAAACATTGAATTTGCTGAGTTTTAACTTTAAGAAAAAAAAGGGAAAAAAGAACTACCAGATCACCTTAAAATGGGTTTTGGTATATCAAATCATCCAGCCAATCTTTCTTGTAATCAAATTACCCAACAACTATAAAAGTAATACATGGATCTTTACAAAATAAATATATATTATATGAATAGATGGATAGATAGATAAACAAGACAAAGAGGAAAGAGGCATGACCCAACAAGTCATGAAAATCTTACCTAAAACATTTTGGTAAAGCAAAACTTATTTTCACGTAACCGTATAGTTTTCCCTAGGGATGGAATACACATTCCTAGTACCATTTTTTAGGGTGCAGTATAAGAGAAAAGAAATAATAAAAAGCCACCCACTATGCCTCCGGCTCCTCTCTTGAGTGTTCATCGCCCAAGTTTTGCTCATAGTTACTTGAACGACCATCACATGTCCATGCCAGGATCTAACAATGTTTGATACCTCGTTTTTTGTGTTTCTATCAGTGTCTCATTCGTTTGTGTTTCTTTTCAAAGTATTCGATCTTTGCATAGAAACATGACACTCGTCCATTAATTATAGATTTGCTTGAACGATGGACACTCTGGAGAAGAGTCGAATCCAGCTACCATGGCTGATTCGTCCAAGCTTGACCTACTACTCATTGACCCGAAAATGCATGAATCGTTTTTTTTCTCCTGTATCGGAAACAAGGCCCTACACTAATTCACCATGGTATATCACATCATAGTGAGAGGACCCCACTATAATTGGTGTTCCCTATGAATGGATCCACTAGTAGATCTAGGACCCACAAAAAGATTTTAGTTTTTCTTTACCCACCACCTATTGGAAGTGGGATTTTACAAGACACTAGTAATTCGGGATTTTCTTTACCGACATCAGCCTTCCACAATCCAGATGGCGGAACACCTGTCCTCAAGGTCTCCTGAAGCCAGAGTAATAGATCACTATATCAGAACAGATTTTATGGACTTCTTGGCATGTTTTGGAATGAGGCTTTGTTCATGATTCCATTCTAGGAATCCAGACCAGGTATTTGTATCTGGGATAGCATTTTGGTCGCTCCATAATGCATTATGATACATATCAAGCACAGCCTTCATCTTTCCTCAAGGATGATCTTGTCCTTATATCATTATTTAAAATTTGTTTGGTATGCAATATTTTTTGGAATAAATTTTGGATCAAGAATAAAGAAGTAGAAATAAATCAAATTTTATGTGTTCTAGACCCAGAATCTATTCTGAAAATGTATCTTAAACCCATATATATTAAACGGTCTTAAAATCACCATCCCCTGTCATATGTGTCTTAGTCTCTAGACGGGAGCTTAGGGAATTCTGCATCCTGTTTGCGCACATAGTTTCTAGTCAAACACCTCTCTCTAGCCAATGATCCTATCAGACCTTTTCCTAGGATTCTTCTTGTCCACCATTTTCTTTTGGGGAAGATATCTATCCACACACTCGCTTCTAAATCCAAGAATCAGAAGCAAATGATTCTGATCTGCATGCTCTACTTTGAAACGGAAAAAATCAAATCCCATCCCCCAAAGAAAAGTTTAGATCCATCGGATTCCAGACATATACTCTAAAAAGGTTATAATCTGAAAGAAGATGAGTAAAAAAGATGGAAAGGGATAGATCAAAGAGGTCGGGGGTGGGGTGTGTGGAAGGGAGAACAGATAGAAGAGAAAGAAAGAGAGACAAAGACAGCACATGCCTTGCCTAACCAACCCTACATTTTTAAATATTTTCTCATGAATGATGATGATGATGAAGGAAAAAAAAAAAAAAAAAAAGAATTACAAATTTGGTGGATAAGCTAGCCAAGCTCACCTTCTTCTTGACTAACAAATGCTGGTAATGAGGTCAGGAGACATAAAACCAACCTCCAGGACCAGTTAGTGATCCTAACATAATCTAAGGTGTTTGTCAACGGAAGCCTATCCGCATTCCGCGACATACCGATTCAAGAATCAGTATCAGAGGTCGAATTCGAAAACCCAATATTTCTTCTCGACCTCATGTTAATTACAGAAACAAAATATGATTTTTCTTGCTAACAACTAAAGGACTCCCACCCTATTCTCCTAAAACCCAAACAATTATGATGTCGTTGATGATGACAGTAAAGTAATGAACCATGCTATTGAGCTCGAAACGAACAGAAATGGATGCTTGAATTGTTAGCAGAGCGAGCTGTGTATCTGTATCTGATCAGTTTGCCCGGAATTGGTACCCAATTGGGTATCATGGTCTACTGAAGAATTCTTTTCTCAATACTTGTTTCCATCTCCTGTCGTCATTCTTGTACCCTTTCCCTGTCTATCAAGTATGAACTGAGTTAGTGATGAAACTGAATGAAGCAACATTTCTCCCTCTTAGAAATTAAGCTGATGAATTCTGTTCGATATTGGTCTCTGCAACTCGTGCTTGCGATGTACTAGACTCCGTTCCAGTCACACCCGTCGTCCCTGTTGTCGTCACACCTGTTGCAATTCCATAGCAAATGTGCCACCCACAGTTAGTAGTGTTTGTTTGCCAAATGAGAATTTCTGGAATTGATTAAAGAAAGAATTTTTAGAGGTTTTATTGGGAATGAGATGTCATCAGACCAGTGGTAGTGGTTGCAGAGGCAATTGGAGTAGTAGGGAGCGATAGGATCCCCGGCGAACCACCCAAGTGTTGAGGAACATATGGGTACTGTAGCATCTGGGGATGATGATACTGATGAGGCCCAAAACCCTGCGCTTGGTTGCTCTGTACGTATTGGGCGTAGAATGGATAGAAATTATGGATAACCCCAGGAGCTGCGGACGCTGTAGTGGTGTAATAAGGAGAAAACTGTTGTCCTCCATACACACTGTAATAGTTCTGCACATCCATACACCAATTTCTATTCAGCATTGCAGTTGCAGACTTGGAAGTGAAATCACTAATTGGTGGCTCTTTAGATTTATTTATGAAATTAGCTTCATGGGTTTTCATGGAATGGGAGAGGAAGATTACTAACCATGGGATACATAGTTTCTTGCGAATATCCAGAATACCTGAAGATGAAGAAGTAAAGGATTATGGAACCCAGAAATCAAATCACCTAAAAAAAATGTAGAAAGAAAGAAAAGAAAAAACAGGAAGGTTGGAGATAGATCATAATCCACATGTGTGGTCGAAGATCTACCTACCCATAAGCAGAATAAGGAAATGTGTATTGAGCGGTGGGTTGATGGATATACGTGGAAGAAGAGCCATGATGAGCGGGTGCAGCGGCCGATCCGGGTGCAGCAGGTCTGAACCTCGCATTACCTGCTATATTTTTTAAGTAAATATTAAAAATAAAAAAAAAAAGAAAAAAAGAAAAAAAGAAAGAGAAAAAGGCACAGAAATTAAAAAGGAGTAACTTATCATTAAATATGCTTGACAGCTTTACTGTGATTGATTTAGTATCAAATGAACACAATAGATTAGGAGTTGTTAGCAGTTAGCACGTTGAGGTTGACGCGTAGAGGACGGAGATGGGAGGTGGGTCTACCTCT
Source organism: Macadamia integrifolia (assembly GCF_013358625.1). Classification (NCBI taxonomy): domain Eukaryota; kingdom Viridiplantae; phylum Streptophyta; class Magnoliopsida; order Proteales; family Proteaceae; genus Macadamia; species Macadamia integrifolia. Next base: position 50,241 of record NW_024868416.1, on the reverse strand, counting down.
ACCATATTCCATAGACAGTTTTGGATGTGCAGACAAGAAAGAAATTAAGAGATGAATGCTTCATTATTCAAACATTTGGAAGATCTTAATGACAAAATTCCCAAACCCAACTCCCTCAGTTTCTCTCCCTCGGGCCCCCACGCCCCCAACCCAAAGACCCAAGCAAAACAAGCGAAAAAAAAAAAAAATCTGAATCGAAAAGGAAGAAAAAAAAATAGTAGCTTGAATGGTACTCTTGTTCCATATCCGTAATGCAGTTTGGTATATGGTTTATTATGGAACTTTATTTAGTGCGACTTAGAGGAACTTCTGATCCAGATATGAAGATTAAGGAGATGGGTATCTGCAATTTCACCAAGTTAGAGAAAAAAAAGAAGAAAACAGAGAAGGAATCTATACAAACCATATTGAGGAGTGGGTGGTCGATTGCGAAGGGCACCAAGTGATGCGAGGTTGCAGTTAGCCCTCCTTCCATCGATGATAGGAGATGGATCCAGACAAGCTCGCATTGCGGCATCTGGATCCTTAAACGTGACCTGACAGAAATCAATAAAGAATAAGCCTTTAGCCCTCTCCAAAACAGAAAGATAAACAAAAGAAGGAAATCTGAATGAGAGAGTTAAGCTTACGAAGCCGTATCCCTTTGATCTTCCTGTGTTCTTATCGGTGATCACCACTGCTTCTTGGATCTCCCCAAACTGCTCAAAGTAATGCTTCATCGTTTCTCTCTGAGTCTCCCAAGCCAAACCTCCCACAAAGATCTTGGTATACGTTGTATCTCCAAATTGCCCAGCATTGTTTCCTCCCACCATATGGAGTTGTCTTTGATGAGACATGAAGAAGGTAGAAACCAAAATACAAAGCAAATTAATCAATAGAGAACAAAAACCAAACAGATTACAGACACCAGCACCACCACCTTCAAAACCCAGAACCCAAACGGAGAGAAAGATCAAAAAGAGCTGTCTTGATCACAAATGGATGTACAAATGTTCAATTAAACCAAGAGGATCTCGCATCAACTCTTGCTCTTCTTCTTCTTGTCGTTGTTCTTCTACTATTGCCACCACCATACCTTTTCACTGCCACACCTCCTCAGATTCCTCAACAACGATGCCCGTAACGAGAAAATCATTACTAGTGAGGGTGGAAAGGAAGAACTCAAAAAGAAAGGATTTTAGCCACAGAGAAGCGAGAAATTTATAAACAAAAGGAGGGGAGGATAGAAAAAGGGGGAAAAAAGGACAAAAAATTTCAGTGGGTGCCCACAGGCCACAACAATAGTACCAACACACCAATGAGAAATTAATACTGATATAAATATATTTATAAAAAAACATTTTTTTTCTAGTCTTCCCTTTCTCTTTGATCAATACTTTTACACTTATGTTGGGTCTGCTTCTTCTTATATCTGCTTCGCTGTATTCAACCTTTTCTCTCTCTAACTCTCTCTCTCTATCTCTCTGTCTTGTAATAATATATGTTGTCGTAATGTCAGATTCATTATTATAGTGTAGTTGTAAGTATATGTTGTTTTTAAAGGCATGTTATGGCATTTGTGAGAGGTCTAAGAAGATACCTTGACCCAGAGACACAGCTCTCTCTTTCTCTCTCCTTATCAGAGAACCTGCAGCTGCAGCTATTCTTGTAACCGAAAAAGTGCAGGCGAGAGGGTAGAGGAGGATGGTGCGTGGAAGAGAAAACAAAAGCAAATGCCAAAGGGGCCAAGGGCCAAGGGCCAAGGGGGTGTTTCCTGTACTTGGCTCGGCCTCCAAAACTATCCTTCTCTTCCTATGTGACATCTGAGGAAAAAAATTAAGACCTTTCCTTTTCCATAAGAAAAAAGAAGGAAGAGGGTGAGAAAATGTAAGATATAATTACTATTAAATTTCAGTAAATCCCCATATTAATTGATTTAAGTGAGGAGAGAGAAAGAAAAGAATGATAGAGAGAGAAAGAGTGGTTAAAATTTGAAAGAACAAATAGCGTATTAACCGGCGCCTCCATTGCTCAATTAGGGAATGGAAAGGGTTGAGGTTGGCCAATCAACTCCATCCGATAATTAAAACCCTGAAACTGAATCATGACTGTCGCTACCACACAACGGGCCTTGGACCATCTAGAGAGAGAGAGAGCTGACCGATCAGCTCTCTCTCTCTCTATCTCTATCTCTGTCTCTCTTTTTCTCTCTCCACCTTCTACCCTCGGCTCCATCGTTTTTTCACCACCTCCCTTTGTCGGCTCTAGTGGCGGCTACTTCGCGGCGCTGTCTTCTCTTAAGATTTTCTTAATTACCTTCTAAATTATAGTTATCTTCAATGGAGGTGTAGTGGACTCGTGGTTGGGAGACTTTTCAAAGTCTTCCCCATCACCCATGGTTGGTTTTCCTTCCCTCGGGCAAATTCATCTACACACATTAGTGTTTTGCAAATTTCATCTAGGTTTCCCTATGGATTTATGTAGGTAAAGAGATTATCATTTATGGTGAGGATTGATTTGATTAACTCTTGTTCTATATTATTGAAGGTCCAAAATACCCTTTGACGTGTACATTTTATCTCTCTACTCAGTGGGTTAAGAGAAAATGGGTCCTTCACATATTCGTAAGAGATCAAATTTTTTTGAGCTTACGATGAACTTGGGGCTTGATTTGTGAATTTTAGGATGATGGATGAATCATATTCCATGAGTTTAGGAAAACGTTTTCCTTATGTATATCTCTCTTTATAAATAAATATTTGAAGTTGTAAAATTCTCAGGTCCCAAAAAAAAAAAAAAAAGAATTAGGTCAATAAGAGCTATAAAGAACGAATTATTTCCAAATTATTGAGAAATGGTCCAACCTACATTATAGTTAACAATCATATTTGAACAAATCGGAGGTCTGACCAGTTGAACCGGTCTGACCAGTAATAATTACAAAATATTCAATTAATTAATTAATGTCCATATATATAGTGAAGGGTGAAACCTATGATTGGCTGGCAGCTCATAATTTAGAGGGTAGCATAAAATAAAGCAATGTTAGGAGGACCCTGGGATCCTTATCTAGAGAGGACTCTTGCTATTTAATTGAGTGTTGTGACTCTAAAGTTGATTGAGTGATTAAAGATGACAAGGGGGCGGCTTAAAGAGAGTATCTGCCGACCCACCACACCTATAGGTCGGTTATGATATGGCCACCTTTAGGGTTATGGTCTGAAATTTGAGAGAGTATTGTTGCAGAATTGATTGGATTATTAGAAATCCTTAGAAGATTTAAATAAATGTTACAATGGAAACAAAAATAGGAAGCTAGTCTAACACAATATTTTATTTCCTAAGTATCAAATTTAAAAACCTAAGGTACTGTCTCTCTGCATTAGTTACCTTTGTAAAACAAAGGAAGCCACATGCATGTTTAATCAGGCTTGCAACAATATATTAAGGAGTGGCAGGTATGGTACAACACTTTGACTCTGAGAGTCAATATGTTCTTTTACCAAAAGTAAGGATTTAGATAAGATGGTTATAGTCCAAGTAGGGTTGCAAGTGAAACCCATCATAGCTGTTTCATCGACCTCTCACTGGAGGGTAAAGGTAAACATTTTAGCCTAAACAGGTGGGGTAGGGATAAGAATTTTATATTGTTTAGTATTAAACAGGAAGGGTTAGGGTAATTTTTTTTTTCTTTTTCCAACTATCCCCACTAGGCCCAATAACCATTCCTAGATCCTTCCCAACCCACCTACCTGGTAAAAGGCCAAGGCCCATAGGCAAAGCCCAATAATTTACATCAACGAGGTGCGATGAAATTGTATTGTACATAGGAGCACAACGAGGTTATTTCATGTGAAGAGGAGAGAGGTAAACATAGATGTGCTATCATATCCTGCATGGTAGTTTAGAGAATCTTTTCTCTAAAAAATTATAGAAAAAGGGAGAGGGTTCCCTAAAAGGCAATGTGACCCCTGTGCCAACATGCGGGCCAATGGGAGGGTGCACATGAGCATCAATAGGGCTAGGATTTTTGCATTTTATAATGGTAGGGTAGGATTTCTGCCTTTCATGATCGCGAGGCAGCCATTTCAGCCCTTTTATATTCAAGCTGTTTTTTCCCAAATAAAAAAAATAGAGAGATGGTTCTCTATTTGAGAGTGCAATCAGTCTACATTAGTGCTCTCAGGAAAAAAGAAAAAAATCCTCTTTAACACCAATGACCCTCCAACTACTCATTAAAGGATTGGGATGAGTTGGACATGCATCCCGAGGTGTTGATATGAGTATCCAACTCCTCCCAACCTTTAGATGATCATTAGACAGGGTAGTCATTGGAGAGGAGTCGGATCCTACTCTCTTGTCTCTCTCTTCTCTCTTAAAACAGGGGTAGATGTGCCTTTTCATAGTCAAACGAATAAGATTGACACATGACACGCTTCCAGACTAAATTCTTTTTCCCCTAAAAATAAGTTTGATGTGGGTTCACCCATCTTACCAATTGGTTAATGTAAAAGGGCTAAAACAATTCCTAAGTAGGTACCTGGCAGGGAAAAGGTCTGAGCCTCTGAGGTCTATACCGTTTGAGAAGGTACGGAGGGAAGGGTCCCCGGTCCCCGGTCCCCGGTCCCCGGTCCCCACCACACATAAGGATTCCTAGGTCAAAAGAAGGAGGGAAAGAATGTGGCTTGGACTTGAAAGCTCAAGCCGAACCTTAGCGAGCGAGCCGGATTGATCCAGTGGTTTGGAATGCCCAAGAAAACCATACATTGAAAAATGTGGATTCCGTCGTACTATCCACATGAAGGCTGCAAACCACGCAGGCACAGTCAGAGCCTTCACATGGCAATCCCATACCTCCCCACTATTTCCTCTTGCTCACTTGCCCTCACCATCTAAATTTTTTTCATTTCATATATATATATATATATATTTTTTTTTTTTATTCTTTCAACCTCTCTTTATGAGATGTCAAATGGTTGATTCGGTCTGATTTTAATTAATATGAACCAATTTTATTGGGTTTGGTTTCAGTTGGTTTTGGTTCTGATTTTCTCTTATCAAGTTTTTATTAATTTGATATCTGGCTCAGTCCTATTTGATTTCGGTTTATCATATATGTAATTTTTTTTATGATTTTCGAGATTGTATAAATTTCAATCTAGTTGTCGAATTTGGATCAATTTTTACTTGGTCTGATCTTCATCCAATTTCACAATAGCCCTGACACCAGACCAATAGGAAATCAGTTCTAATTGATTTGGGTTTTATAGTTGGGTTTCTCACTTTAACATCCTCTCTCTCCACGATAATAATTCTTTTACAATTGTTGAGACATGTATATATTGGAGAAACTGTCTTCGTTCAATGCTTTTGGGTTTTAGGTTGGAGTTTCCAATATGATATCAGAGTCCACGGTTCTTTGGTTCATTCCTTCATATCATCTTTCTATGTACAATGATATCTTAATCCGCTTATACATAAGGTAGTGTTGAAAGTCTTACATTGATTTGTTTAGGTTTTTGGGCCTCTACCTAATGCCACAAGATCTTAGATTAGATTTTTTATTTTTTATATATATATTTTTTAATACCTCCCTTCTCTGTCTTTAGGAGCTTGGACTTTTGATACCCAAAACCCTGATGTGGGAGATCAATGATAAAAGAATACCTAGTAATCTCACCTCATTTGCCTTCTTCGATATTCTTGTGTTCATTTTTTACAATTTATAATTTACTGAAACTAGGCCAAGGGTTCTTTGAGCCGCCATAAAACCACCCTATGCCCATAGTATAGCAAACCTTAAATAATAAAAACCACTCTTACAAAATAAGGAACAGAAAACTGAAAGAGAATCGGCTAATAGGAAGGTAGATAGAAAAATAGTAACAAAGAAAATGTCCTGTCCTGTCCTGTCCTGTCCTGTCCTGTGAATGAAGGAGATCAATTCGTCCTCCCGTGCTATTTAAGGAACAATCATACAAACATGTCACAAGCACAGGCAAACAAAAAACAATGTAGATAGACAATGCAGAGCTTTATCATATACTTCCACATAAACAGAAAAAAGAAAGAGGTGAATCGAATGAGGAAGAAATAAGAAGAAAGAGGTGACCATGTCTTAATATACCACAATAATATTCAACAATTCTTTACAAGGAATGTTTTTGGGTGACGAAGCTGCAACTTTCTATATTGAAGGCATTACAGCCATATATTATAGCTATTTATTCTTCTGGTTACTAAAATAACTTGAAACACCAATTCAAATAATAAACACTTGCAAACAATATACCATGAACAACTACTAGTTGTAACACCATAAGCTATTCTGAGACTTCAGAACATGTATCTCCTCCGGTTTCTCCCATGTACCACAGGAGCTGGTGCTTCCCCTCCTCAGGGAAATTCCCATTTGGCTATGACCCCATCCCAAGAAGAGCTAACAAGCATTGGGTAGGAAGGGTGCCAACTACAATCTCTCACAGTTGATTCATGGTAGGGGTGCAACAAGGCCGAGTTGGGCTAAGTTTCTTAAAACCCTAGCCCAACTCTAAGTCACTTTAACTGGCCCAAACCCTCCCTGACCCTGACTCAGAGCTGCAAAACTTCAACCCTGACCCTATCCTTTAGGGTTCAGCCCAACCCTTATCCACCTTGATTGGCCCTGATTTTTCAGGGTCGGGCCGAGATGACCTTGACCCTGACCTTGCAATATATGAAATAACTTAAAAATAAAAAAATATTCATAATATGGAGATAAAAAATACAAAATTACAAATTTCTTGGTAAAACAAGCAAGAAAGGTTTTTTTTTCTTTTTTGGGTAAAAAAAAAACAAGAGAGATCGGTGAGAAGATATATTCGGAGTATTGAGGTATCAATGACTCAATGTCAAACAATATATAAAATTCCGTTAAATTCAAAGTTAATGTCAGGGTCACAACCAGGGTCAACATTAGGGTAAAAAACCAGGGTTGGGTTCAAGGAAGGCTGGGCAGGCCAAGGACATCAACCCTTATCCGCCCTGACCGTGATTCAGGGTCAGAAATCTCAGGGTCGAGTCGGCCCTCAAGGCCAAAATTTTTGGGTCGATACTTGTTTGGGATTAGGGCAGACCAAGGGCAGCTTCTGGCCGTCAGGGCCAAACTTGTACCCCTAATTCATGGTAGTCAAGTTTAACAACTTGGGCCCCACTCACCTGGAAAAAAAAAAGCGCCAAGCATGATTAGATTAAGATAGAGGACTGCTCTTTTGGTAACGAACATACATGACTACATATGGCTACAAGGTCTCCAAATGCATGTGGTGTTAGTTACCCTCTTATGTATATTTGGCTAAAAAATTAATAGTCGAATGGGACTAAAATTCATTTCTAGATACACATTTTGCAAGAAACAAAAATACTCATTTTTACAAATTTCTATTAAAACTCAAACTTCCCATTCCTCAATTTTCAATCCTAATCCCAAGTCCGAGCCAGTGTGATGATTTGGCAAAATTGGAAAACAACTAAAATTCAGGCATTAAATTCTTGACTAATATCTTGGAACAGCCAAAAACTGGCGGGACAGTTATGCAGGAACAGGGGGAGTATATATAGTTCAACTTGCATCGTAACGATCATCTAGTGACATGTTAAATTTTAACATCTTCTGAGGAGTGGTGCAAACTCAAAGTGCAGAGAGAGAGAGAGAGAGAGAGATGTGTCACCTATCTAGTCCGTGATACATATTGTGCAACGCAAGGGTGTGCTAGAGTCGAGAGAAAAAGTTCTCTAAGTCGTTGGACAGGGTACATTAAGCATCTATGTGCCTATATCTCTTTTCTTTAGAAAAAAACCGTCTGTAATTCGATCTCATACAATTTCATGAAATATCACCTTCAGGGGGTGACACGTGTATTGATACCAATGCAATGGTTCAGATCTGATTTAAATGACTCTTCACTGATTTGAGGTTTTATTAGTTATATCAGATCTAGACCATTGCATTGGTATCAATACACGTGTCACTGAAGATGGTATTTTATGGAATTGTACGAGATCGGAATTACAGACGATTTCAACCCCTTTTCTTCACTTGAAACTGACCTCATTTGCCCCAATTTAGGAAACAGTTTCGTTACGTCTCACTGGTGTGCTCCTCCATGCCACTTGGTTAGAGAGTCCAATTCTTTCATTTTTTAATAAAAAAGAACAACTAAATTTAAGGGAAAATGTTTTTTTTTTTGTTGGGAGTTTGGGGTTACGCCCATGGTTTCAAGTATTGGTCTCATATCATCCATATCGAATTGGTATCGACTGAGACCAATCCTTGATCCCTGACCGATTGGGATCGGTTATCCATGTCATTTCAGCGGTAAAATAGTAAAAAAATTAGTACTTAAAAAAAAAAAAAAGGAGCAAAATCAACTGATAGCCACTTGATCTGATCCAATCTACCAATACTGATACCATCCCTTAAATCCATGGGTATGTCAGACACATTGGGGAAGGGGGATGATTGCCCACCCCTATGAAACAACGAAATGAAGGGGTCAAGCTCTTAGACAAAGGACTCTTTTCCTAAATTTAATAATATTTATGAAGAAAAGTAGGGTACACCTAGGGGTGTCAATTCTTAAACCGAACCGATAAAATCGGTCGGATTGAACTGATAACAACACGGACCGAACCAAACCGAAGCCTTATTGGGTTTGTTCGGTTTGGAGTATTGCAACCCCAAAACCAAATCGAACCGCACCGGAAATCGGATGAACCCGAAACCAAACCGAAACCGACTCAAAACCCGGACCGAAACCGAAATCAGACCGGTAAGAAACCGAAACACTCCAAAATTCATTAAAAAAATCAAAATTTGCATAGTTTTGTAAACATTTGTATGGAAAGTATTTTGTAAACATTTGTATGGAAAGTCGAATCCAAACTAGACCAAAAACCAAAACCAACCGGTTACACATCGATTTAAGAAACCAAAGACAAACCGAAATCAAACCGCACAGAAACCGAAACCAAACCAAAACCAGAATTTTCTTATTGGTTCGGTTTTGGTTTCAACTTTTCTACACCGAAACCGACTCAACCCAGACCGAAATCGAGCCGGATCGACCGATTGACACCCCTAGGTACACCCATGGTTCTAAATATTATAATCATATCACCCAATATGGGCAATCTATGTCAGTTTAGCAAGTGTCTGATCCCAATACCTAGCCGATATCATATCGATTGAAGCATATGAATTAACGGTTAAAAAAAAAAATCGATTAATAATACAAAGCAGAGGTATTTGTATCTGACACAGACAGTCTATTCTGATACCAAAATAATTCTAAGATGACGAATACCCATTTCGATATCTTGCTCTAAAACCATGGATAAAAACTTTTCCCCCGAAACCATAATCTCCCAAAGTCTCTCTCTCTCTCTCACACACACACACGGATAGATGATTTATCACTTGGTGTAGTTGTGTGGCCTCCATGTGATGATGAGTCATAAGGCGTAGTAACATTGCCAGTCCTGTCTGAACGCTGAACGGAATTACTTCACCATTTCTGTCCCAAACAAAATTGTCAACTGTGCTGCAATCTTTCCATATCAACTAACAGCAAGCGAGGACTGAGTAGCTGGGATGTTTCTCTCCTCCTTCCTTCCATCTTTTCAAATTTTCTTTTCCGTATTTCTTATTATGGTCAGATCGAATCTTGAAGTCTCAATGTCTATTTTTAGCATGTCTTAGCTCAGTTGGTACTTCTCACAAGATTCAAAATCAACACCTCACAATTAAGAGGTCATGAGTTAAATTCTTCTTGGGCTTATATATATATATATATATATATCTCCTCCCGATAAAAGGATCCTCTCTAATTATTGGGCTGCCTAATTAATCATTCGATGGCTAAGCTGACCTAGGGATGCACGTCCATGTATTAGGATGTGTGTCTAAATCCTCTCAGCCATTGGTTGGCTCACTAATTGGAGGAGTTCGATTCCACCACTAATGAGGCCATGCTTCCTTTAGTCGGACCATGGCTCTAAGAATTGGAACTTGATGGAATTGGCCATATTGGACCAGAAATTATTTTGTCCTTTAAAAAAATCATCATCTAGGTATTTTTGATCATTTTACCTTCTCCAGTTTTGATACCCTTCACCATGGTCATGTACCCTTACATAAGCTTTTGACAATTTTATCCTCATTAAGAAAAAAAAAAAAAAAAACAAAAGCTACTCTTTGAACTATTTTGCCCTTAGTATTGACCGATACATTGCTACCTGTTGGTACCCGATTTCAGCAAATCTGACCTACGAGACAATCAGTTAATAGATCAACGTCAATTTATTGATTGATTGTGTTGAGGAGTTGATTGGTAATCAAGTTGACCAAGAAAATGACGACCATGTACTAAAGAGTCGATCAGTCAGAATAACCATTACGTGGATCGAGCAGACTGATCGAATATGGTCAGATGACTGATCATGACATTTTACGGTCAATTGACTGATTGTGACCTTTTACGGTCAATTGACTGATTTCGACTTTTTATGGTAAACTGACCAAGTCCAAATTTTCGATTAGCTGACCGAGTCCGACTTAAGTGGTTAAGGCTGTTATAACCAATTAACTACCCCACTAAGGACATTTTAAATATGGGTTACTGTAGTTACAAAATTGCCAAAAGAGGAGGATCTTTCAAATAAACTATAAAAGAGACTATGGTGGAAAAAAGGAGGACACAACACATCAAACAAACACAAATATCAAGTCTTATCTTTCTTTCCTTTTCCTTTTTTTATCTTTTATGTTTTAAACTAGCATTTTCCTTTTGAAGTTATGTACTTCTTTCAAGTAATGTACTTCAATTCATAGTGTAATGATCACGCCTTTAATATGTTTTACATCAACAGATGTACAGATCACGATTCTAGTATGTTTAATATCAACAGAGACAACAAATCTTGTTTCTAGTATGTTCAACATCAACAGAGAACAACTGGTTGTATTTCTGGTATATTGAATATCAATAGAGATAAGATTATATTTTCCCCTTGTCTATGAGTTACTATCATGTGTCTTCATCTTTTTCAATCTTTGCATCACGTTCCTACAAAGAACATTAAAAGTCCTTGGAGTTGATCGAGGTAAGAGGAGAGCCCAAGTAGCTTGATCGAAATCAGATCGCATCACAACTTCAAATGTGCTAGTCAATTGAACCTTGTTATTGAGATACATCAGTTGATACGATATCAATACCTTGAACTGTAAATGGGAGTTCCTTCTCTATGGGTGAAGAAAAACTTAATCCATGCTCTTTTAACCATTTTGATGGGGAATTTGAAATTTTGAATAAGCTGGTTATGGGTTTTAGGCCTAAGAATATTTGAGTCAATTAGATGAATGTACTATTGGCAATTGGACATATGGGCAATTAGATGAGTGAACTATGGGCAATTGGACATATGGGCTCAGTTTTGAATTAACATGCCCCATAAAAAAGGTTAGGGCCCGCTTGGGGAAGATAGGCCGAGTTGGACCTAGGCTGAGCCTTATGCGTATAAAATGGTCCATCATGAGCCTAATCTTCATATCTGGTTGGGTCATTGGTGGAGTTGAGGTGGCTCTATATCTCAACGGGCTTAGTAATCTGACAGAATATGTGAGACAGGTTGTCACAACCCAATAGGAAGAACTCATAATCTTAATTTTTTGGGACTGGTGATTGGTTGGGGATCGGGGTCCTTTGTCGCACGATCCAAGGGCTGGAAGCTCCTTGGGCTGCTTGTCTTAGGGCTTTCAGCCCTTAGATCTGCGCTATCTTGTAGCACGTGTTATAGAAGAGCCTGATCCGATTGGTTGATATCGCTATTTAAGGGTGAAATAACATATGATATTGGCATTTATTTTCGATAATGTAATATATATATATATATATATATGAAACTAATCACAGCAACTGTTACTGAAAGCATACGAAAATTTCTGAACTAGAAACCATATAAAAATAACTTTTAAAGATGGAGAAGGCATCTCAAAGCTTTCCCTTCGGCGAGCAATTGGAATGCTTCATTGATCTCATCAAAAGGAAGCTCGTGAGTGATAAATCCATCCAAATTCACAACCTGAATTGAAGAGACGAGGAAGGTGATTAACATGTATATATAAGAGGGGGAAAGAAGAGTTGCAAGAAAAGGATTGATGATGATGAGGTGCTTACCCCATGCATGCATTCCAAGGCGAAATGAGGCAAGTGGGTCTTCCCTTTGAAGTCTCCAAAGACGGATCCCACTATTCTCCTACCATCGAATAGTTCCATGGGATGAAGAGGTAGCATCCTTGGCGATGGATGTATACCCAATATTACTGTCAAACCCCATCCCTGTAAAAAAAATGTCAAATTTGATAGAATCAAAATTTTGTAGACAGATAGACTTCAAGGTTTCTATCTTATGTGTCAAGTTTCAATCTAGACAAATTTCCTTAAACAACAAAATAAAACTTTGAACAACGAAAGACTAATTTGATTGAATTATGTTTTTTGAAATTTAACATACAAATACGGTAATGATTTTCATGTTTCTTGTAAATTTTTTTTTTTTGGTATTTTTATTTAATTATTTCTCATTTTGACACACAGAAGGAGAGATTTATAATGGCACGTTGATTGACAATATCCACCCCCCCCCGTTTACAAAAAAAAAAAAAATCTCCCCCACCTTACCATAATTTATAAGAAGTCAAGGTTTTGTCTAAGTAATACAAACATCAGCTGAGAGAGAATAGGGTTAAAAAAATCTAGAGTTTTGCTAACCTCACAGGAAAATGAAAATAAAATATTAATATTTTATTGGACATGAATTGGGTTGTGACACCACAAAGAAAGCAACTTCCCGTGATACACCTTATGCAAATGTATGAGGATTGAGGAAACCTTTCAATCTCTTTCACTGACCGAGGTGATGGATGAATGCCATTTTTTTTTCCCCTTCTTAACTATGGAAGTTTCATATCACGTTTTGTTCCTCTTTCCTTCGTGACATAGGAATGCTAAGAAGTTGCTTAGAGCCTTTTTTTTGGTAAAGATGTTGCTTAGAGCCTTACAACAAGACTTAAGTAGATACACATCACCTCTCTGCCCATGTGTATATTTTTAGGGAGGGCTCTAAGCAAGAGAGTGCACCAATGAGGTGTGACAAAAAAGTATCGTATGTAGAAGGGTAACGATTTCATGTGAGGAGGCGAGAGATGGATACAAGGGTGCTAGTGTAGTCTGCCTTGGCAACTTAGAGGACCTTTTCTCATTCTTCTAGCATCACAAAATTATAAACTAGAAATAAATTAAAAAAGAAAGAAACAAATAAACGCACATCATGGGTAGACGAGAAGGCCTCCCGAAGAACTTCCAAGTTTCCTGAGCACTCAAAGCTGTAATCAACACCTCCTTTTGTCATTTCTTGAATAATCTGCACCACCAGGGGTCCAAGGTAGTATTAGTAGTTTATCAATAACTTAAACTTACATTCTTAAACATGAAAAAAAAAAAAAAAAAAAAAAAAAAAAAAGCCAGGACAGAGTGTTGAACACATGGCTTCTTAAGTGTGAGGTGTTGGTCTTTTTCAAACGAGCCAGCCGCCCCACCATTGTTGGTATAATTATTCTCAAGTTGAAGTCAAGCATGGTATTTGGAAAACATGAGTACCCACGCAACCGCCGCTGCATAGCACATTTATGAGGCTCCCTAATTTGACCTAGTCCAATCACTCAATTTTTATGGGGTTTACTTCGCCATCAAAGGCTACTTACACATCACGATAAGTTAATCAATTATTTTTTGGTGTATATTGGCACCTCATACGCCAAGCCACTGACAGTCCTGTTGTGTGGAATGAAGGTGACTGTAGAAGGATTTAATAAGTCATTGTTCTAAAAATAAATAATTAATCAGATCAAGGGCATTGGCTCTAAAAGTAACCAAGATATCTTAAACCCCATCATAAAGAATAATTAAATTATTAAAAATAAAATAAAAAATGTTTCTGTAAGAGGATATAAGAAACCCTAGCAGCTTAGAGATACTTCTCTCTATGATCTAATATATCACCTTAGTCTACAACCACTTTGCGGTTAAACTGAACTATGAGCACCATTGTGTGTTAGCATACTTTGATATGGCCGCTAAGGTAACTTCTAAGTTCTACCCAGAAGTTTCTTAGAGTACACAATAAAGAGTGCTGTTGGCTTGTTGAGGCCCAGAGCTAGCTAGAAATATAGAATCCAAGAAATGAAAAAAAAAAAAAAAAATGCATGTTAAGACTGTTGACTGTTAGATCATACCATAATGAATAGAAAATACATTTAATGTTAGAGGTAGGCACGTAATGGGTTTTATTAAATTTTCTTTTTCATAAAGGTCCTGTCTCACAAGGCCACCCTCTCACGTAATTAAATATGTAATCAGAGCCGGATACACATTAATTAATCAAGATTGCCTTATATCAATGCATATAGAGTGGTGGACATTTTGCTATTAACTAATACTGATCTCATTTTGACTTTCTACATTCTTCACCAAAAAAAAAAAAAAAAAAAGTCTCTACAAGGTGGGAATTAAATATTAGAGAAAATCTCAGCAATTCGAAAGAAACAAGATCAAGATCCCCTCCAATTTCCCGAAAGTGCAATTAGGTGTAATTCTCCACTAACCTGGTGACATGTGTGTCTATATTGAAGATTTGGAGAAAGAAAGCTGAGGGCAAATTGGGTCTGGGTCTACCCTAAAACCCAAACTCGATCCAGAATCACCAAATCAAAAATCGAAATGTACATTATTAGTTTGGTTTAAATGAATTACAATTTATTAGTACTAAAACCAAACCAAACTGAATCGAATCAAACCGAATGAAATTTTAATTTTTAAAACTAAAATCAAATAAAAAAAATTTCGAATCAGCGTGATCTTGAAATTGACACCCATGAACACAAGTCAGAAAGTAGGGCCGGCAGTTGTATTCCTGGTCGAGTCCTGAGTCTCCTGCCAAAATGTCTTTGGTGGGTAGTGGGCCTACTTTAGGCACCGGACAGGTATGCAGGGAGGAGGTTCAACGTCTCATATTTAATGGAACCACTGCCCCATCCATGAGCATCATCACCCATGAGTCCATACATCATGCCATCACACATGAGACCCATCCACAACCCCCAACTCCCACTAATCCGCAAGCTCTCCCAAAAAAAAGGTGACCATTACTAAAATGAAGAAGATAAAGAGTTGTGGAAGATGTGGGGTGCTTTACTTGCCTCATGCACAGCTTTGTGATCTTTCTCCTTCTGGATATCATTTGGGTTAATGAAATGGGTAATCCCTACTGTTTTACCTACAAACAATCCAGTGACAGCAATCGTTTAGTACATAAAATCACTAATTAACAACTTCATGAAGCATCTATGAACTGTGAAAACTCCACCTTTGATAAATTTGTCTGGATTAATGTCGATGCCTATAATTTGAGAAGCTCCTCTTAACCGTGCTCCTTCTGCTACCTGCGCCCATGGAGTACTTGACTAATTAACTCTCCTCATTGTCTGCAACACAAATAGACACACAGAGAGACAGAGATGTTCAGGTCTATTGATGCTTACAGCAAGTCCCACAGCACCCAAACCAAAGATGGCGACGCTTGATCCTTCTTGCACGTTTGCCGTATTCCAAGCAGCTCCAATTCCTTGAACCCAACAAAATTTTGAATTTTTAGAAAAAATTTCCTCAGACCCATATCCATATGTTCATATATATTATCATTCATATCCCTGATGTGGAAAAATTGGAAAAATTTGGATCTTCCATACAACAAAAAAGTTTACTTGTGTTGCAGATTACATGCCTGTAGAAACGCCACAACTAAGCAAGCTCATCTTCCTTAGAGGAGCCTGGGCATCTATCTTGACAACACAGGCCGAGTCGAGCACGGTGTACTCCACAAAGGTGGAGGTGTTGAGGAAATGGTAAATGGGCTTCTGACCATCACGCGTCCAGAACCTTGTCTTCCCATCGTTAACCATGACGGATTTCATTGGATTCACCCTGAACTTCCTGCAGAGGTTAGTTTTCTCACACTTACAATAGGCACAGTCACCGCATTCTCCATTGAAGATTGGAACCACTTTGTCACCTTCTCTCATGTCCAACACTCCTTCTCCCACGCTCTCAACGATCCTGCCCATGTACATATCTAGCCAATTTCACTCACATTCAGAAATTGATAACATAAGAAGAAGCTTCTATATTTGATGGTTACCCTGCAGCTTCATGGCCTAGAATTCGAGGATACACTTTTTGGGCCTCGTTCTTCAATTATAATCAAAACAAAGAATTAATTCATCAAAACAGCATTTTTATTCTCAATATTAAGAAATTGAATGTAATACTGAAATGGGGGATTTTTTTTTCCTTTGCATTCTTACCTCTCCTTTCCAAGCACTGAGATCTGTGTGGCAAATCGAGGTGTAAAGGACCTTCATTCTGACCTCCATTTTCTGGGGAGGATGAACTTGTACTTCTTCTATGGAAATTGGTTGTCCTGGACCCCAAACAACAGCAGCTTCAAGGTGCAAACCAGAACTTTTAGTCTCTTTTATTAGAAGAAGAAGAAGGGAAAGTCGATGGTTGCCACATACCTTTGCAAGTGATGACCTTCCCTTTCGTCTCAGCAGAGTTGCCCATCTCTCTCTTTTCCAATTACCCTCACTCAGAGCTTGTTTTGGCTACTCAGGTTGTAGTAATACCATATATTTATACTAACAGATCGTTCAATTGTGGTTCCTAAATAGATTAAATTACATAAAATTCCACTCACATGTGCCTCTATTCTTTATTTCCTTCCATGGATTAGAACAGAGAAATTGATAAAGCTCTGGAGTTATTAAAGAAACAATAAATGCACCTATCAGAATGCATCAAAACAGGGTACGTACATCAATGGCTAAACAGAATGGAGCCGACGGTAGAGCCACGAAACGTTTCGTGTCTTTCTTTTTCTTCTGGGGAAGGGGAGGGTTAATAACTTAATATGCCACCGCCGCAAAACGACGTGGCTTGTTACTTGCAAGGAATTCTGAACATTGTCTCCCTTTGACTCTTTCTTCTTCCTCTTCTTGTGGTTGATCTTGTTTTCTGTTAATGGTGACAAAAGAATTGCATTATATGGGTTAAAATTTTATAATAACCAAATTCGGGTAGATATTTAATTAATAATAAAATAATTAATGACTTAAGAAGGTTTTTGAAGATAGGTTTTAGAGTGAACACATCGTATGAGAATGTTCTCGTACATTCTTGATTTATGGATATAGAATCTATTAAATGAAGAGAGAGAAAATTAATTTTATATTCACGGATTAGGACCGTTTTCATACATTTTCGTACGTGAACCTGATCCGCTCTCGACTTTAGAGAATGGGAAAATGATAAGATAACTGAGAGATGTGGATTAAGAATGAATCGTATCTATCGAGAAAAAAGATCGAGGTTACAGAAATATGAGATATAAATGGATAATCGAAAATCTAGATTCAATTCGCATTTGTATTTGTTTAGGGATATCCGTATCTAGCTGGGGGATATCTAGATCTGATCACATCCAATCTGTATTTGATCCATCTGCATCTGTAGTCTCAGGATCACTTATTTAACTGTAATACTATGACTAATGAGATAGACAAATTGACAAAACAAATCATTGAAAATTTCAAAAGGAAGTGTATAGGGCTTTGTGTGTGTGTGTGTGTGAAAGAGGGTGTGCGTGACTCACATGGGAGGGGTATGATAGTATAAGGATGGGCAAATCATTATATTTGAAGATGAAATATTACATAGTTAATCTAGATCATTCCCTAGATATTCATTGGTTAGATTTGTTACATCATTCTTTCATTGGGTAAAACGAATGTTCATGATTACATTTCAATTTCCACACATTGCCAACCCTAACATGCTCTTTCTCCTAATAAAGATCAAAATCACAAAATTGCAGATAGAATCACATGGTCTAACTGATTCATAAAGCTTATCTGGTGGGACCATATGAAGTGGCAATTTCCCTAAATTAAGAGGGAATGATTTTTTTTTGGGTAGCATGGAACAAATTTATACTTGTTTCATTTTGGTAAGCTCCTAGGCAAATTTCATTTGAATACTTTCAATATGATTAACATTTTTAATTATTAGTTTTTAGAATATCATATTAGCACATGATTCAGTTTAATTTATTTTTAAAGTATTCCATGATTATACGATGACAAGAGAATTTCGCTGAAATATTTTATGCCCCAAGAAATACTATCGCGTGGAAAAAAAAAAAAAATTCGCTGGTGCAAATGTTTCTAATGATATGTTTTTTTTCATTTAATTCTAATGATAGTTGTGTACAAAAGCTTTTTCCTTAAAAGAGAAGTTGTATCATGGAAAATATACTAAGTTTTTTTTTTAGTTTTTGTTTCATTTTTTTTTTTTTTTTTAATTTTTTTAAGGCAACAAACTATTAAAAACTTAGGAATATACAAAAGGGGCAGCAATTATACTACTGTTTGCCAGCGTTTCTCCAGCCATCGACACAAAAAAAGACACATGTTTTGACTGAGGTTTTAGCTTATAGGTTACATTGGCCATAGATTTATCTACATTCAAAAAGATGGATGCCGTACTTAAAAGGCCACAAAAATTTTTGTAAGTCCAAAGAGAGTTTGTAAACAATATCTGAATTAGTCCATATTTCACTCAGAGGTAGTCCACGTCCTATTGCTGATTGTACTCCAAGCAAAAGAGCCATGGAGCTTCCTTCAATAGGATTTATTGTCATTAAATAGCCTGTTATTAGTAACGATTTCTCATCTCTATTCAACAAGCTTACTGCCCAACTTGTTAAATCTAGTTGGGGTCTATTAATCACTGCACATATTAAAATATTGCAAGCCTGTATAGATAAACTATGTTGTTACTCGTCAACTACTAACTTAGAATAAGTGTCAAGATATTTGTCCCTATCCAACCTGCACCCTCTTAAGTCTATTACAATGATGGAATTTCATTTGGCATTGCTCATCGTGAAAAGGAAAAATTTTCAACTGGATGGAAATTTGATTTTGGATTTTTATACATATAATTTGAAGGTCACCAACTCACTTGGTAACATAGTTTTAGGTATCAGTATCAGATCGATTGTGACCAACATGGATACATGTCTTTAGCATCAGATAAAACGGTGCTTTTTTTTTTTGTTTTTTTTGTTTTTTGTTTTTTCTTGAATTTGTAGTTGTTTCAGATTGAAGCAATTTGATATATACGTATCAAAATCATATTCGTATCGGCCGTGATTAATATTGAATCTAAATCATGAACTAAAACTATGGCTTGCAAGGGTCCTGGCTAGTTTAAATTAGGTCTTGGGATTAAATCATGTAGCAGGTTTGGAGTATACACCCATACCTTCACCCCCCAAAAAACAAAAGGGTACACACACATTTGTTATTCTGAGTTATCAGTAAATTTACTAAGCTAATGCATCAAACAATAAAAAAAAAGGGCATACTTGGTGCACAAGGTTATCGATCGAGGGGACGAGAACTAAGGGCCCGTTTGATAACTTTTCTGTTGTTTCTGTTTCAAGAAATGACAGAAATAGAAATTTCCGTTTCTGGGAACAGAAACAGAATTTTGGGTGTTTGATAAACCTTGTTTCCGAAAGAAAAGGGGGAGACCTTCTATTCCTTGAAGTTGAACAAATTCTATAAGGGCTATTCAGATTGCAGTGGGATGGAAAAGAAAAGAAGTCGATTCATCAGATCACTCCAGACGAAAGGATTTTTCGTTTTTTCCTGGTAAATCCATTCACCTTAAAACAAATCAGAAATTTCTCCACTGCTGAATGAGCTCAAGAACTCACATTGATCAAAATCCTAAAAGGCTCATGAAAAAATAACAACAGGGTACTTGGGAGAACCAAAAAAGGGGAAGTACAATAAACAACAGAAAACGTTACCTGTACATGAAAACTTCCTCTCTTTCGCCGATCTTCTTCTTGCAGAGGTAGCAAGCCTCAAGAAACCCGCCGACTTTCGAATGGAGTGAGTTCAACTCAGGGTTCTCCACTTTCTATTCCCGAACCGGCGATGAAATTGTAAAAATCCTTTGACAAGGTTGCTCTGGTTTCAGATTCGACAAGTTTTGATATTGTTCTTGCAACCTCATCGTAATGTCGGTCAAACGATCGCGTATTGCAAGGTCTTCAAGCCAGGGAGAGATCGGTTTGTTCAGTCATGTGAGACCGATTGATTCTCCTAAACCTTTTTGGGGAAAGACCGCAACTCCGGTGGCCGTTGGAAGACCAACTCAGAAGTTATCAAGTCGAATGAACGATTAGCGTTCTTAGGTCTCTTCCTCTTCTCTGAAATCAAGTCAAAGCAGAAAATTTGTATATCTAGGGTTTCGTTCTTAGAGATCTGATTGTTTTTGTGCCGACAAGAGAAAGACACCTACCTGAGAATCTGAATGATAAAGAAATGGTGTTGTCGCTTCTGAATTCCCAGAGAGAGAGAATAGAGCAGTTGCTGCAAAGACTTCTCAAAATCTTGATCTGAATTCTGTCTGAAGGAGGTGGCATGGTGGTTCAGAGGGAGGAGGTGAGGGTTCAGGGAGAGGAGGAGGCAGCAGAGGAGGGTTCAACAGGGAAAGGACGAAGGAGAAGGGTCTGTAGTTGCATAGCTCTTCGAATGAACAACATAAATTCCCGTTGGTTCGTTGTTGGTTCGTAGGTCATCGATTTTTTGTGCCCCTTTTTTGTTTCGAGAAACGAGCGAAACAAGTAAAACTTGTTTCGTCATTCATGTTTCTTGAAGCATAAATTGTTATAAATTTCAATTTATGTTTCAAGAAACAAGTGGAACAGAACATTTTTACCAAACGGTATTTATGCCGTTTCTGTGTTTTTGAGAACAAGAAAACACAGAAACACGTTTCTGGTTACGTTATCAAACGGGCCCTAAGTACTCTTACCCCAGAGAATGTTGAGAGGATGTTTTGACCACTTAACCACTAAGTTGTAACTTTCGTACTTTACCATTGGACTAAGCACACTCTATCTGATACATCATACATTACATAAAATAGTACTAGCATGGAAATAGTTGTACAATTACAATGTGAAGATGTAGAGACAAGAAACAGCCATGGCATAGTAAGAGTAAGCTTAAAGCAGCAGGAGGCATCTCAAAGATTTTCCATTGAGGAGCAGTTGAAATGCTTCGTTTATCTTGGTGAAGGGAAGCTCATGAGTTATGAATCCATCTAAGTTCACCACCTGAAGGAAATAAACTCACCACCAACAAATCCCTTTAGTAATGGACAATAATATGTAAAATATTCTTACTAAAAAATGATCAAAATGCTTAGAAAGTATATGATGAAAGTACTGACCCCACGCATGCATTCATCAACAAACCCAGGCAGTTGTGTCTTTCCTTTGAAGTCTCCAAAAACTGATCCGATCAACTTCCTACCATCAAAGAACTCCATTGGATGGAAAGGAAGCATCCTTGGCGAAGGATGAATTCCCAAAATTATCGTCAAACCCCAACCCTGTTACAATTAATTAAGAGTTGCATTCAGAGTAACATTGGATAAAGTAACTTTCATAACATTCATGGGAGGATATTTAATTGAATTTGAATCTGCAATTTGATACCCACCAGATAAACAAATAATCGAATAATTAGATGATGCAGAAAAAACCAATTGCCCACGTGAATAAATATACTTAGGCTCCGTTTGTCATCGTTTTAAAAAAACGTTTTTGGAGTTTTTTTGTTCTATTGGAATGAAAAAACAAAATCTTCTGTTTGGTGCACTTATGGTATGTTTCTGTTTTTTTAGAACAAAAAGTGAAAAAAAAACTGAAAAAACGAGATTTTTCGTCTTCCCAGTTTCGTTCCATTTTACAAAAAAAAATAAAAAATAAAAAAAAAATGTTCCCGATAAAAATTTGAAATTTTGAAACACCATTTTTTTGTTTAAAAACTGCATTTTGACACAGAAACTGAAATTTTCGTTTTTGACACGAAACGACGTTTTTGGAATAGAAACGATACCAAACAGGCTCTTACATCATGTGTAGATAAAAAGGCCTCCCGCAGAACGTCTAGGTTCCCCGCACACTCAAAACTGTAGTCTACTCCTCCAGTCATTTCTAATATTTTCTGCATCAATTAATAAAACAACCACCACAATAAGAAGAAACAATTTTCCAAAAAAAAAAAAAAGGGGTGTCGAAGGTGAGTTAATGATCCCTTTAATATAGCCGCATAGAGGGCTAGACTATAAATGCTCTAAAAATGATCTATCTAATTATATGGCCAATCATGTTTCACATACATCACTTTCTTAAGTGACAAATATGACAATGGACATATTTGGGGGTCGATCATTATGAGTAGACGAGTCACAAGCAAAGTTAGTTGAAACAGGGATAGCAAAAAAACTTTGTTCCATACTACGTGTATAAAACAGTTCAAAATTAGAATGAGACAAGTCAAACAATTTGAGAATGGCGAAAAATGAAAAACAAATGTTATGAATTTTAAACGTTTAGACTTTACAAGATACACAAAAAAGAGGCAAGATATGTTGGGACGAAATGCACACTCATGAAAAAGAAACCAAGCAAACAATCACAATTAACAAGAGGAATTTAACAACATATACATATAAATTACAGAACAATAAGTTTATATAATAATAAATTATTCTTTTTAGGAAATTACTGTTTTCTTTATTAAAAAAGAAGAAGAAAGCAAACGCATTTGAATTTGTATTGTATTTTAGGTCTTCTTTTGTATCATTGAGATCAACTTAAACAACGATAGAAAAAAAAGACAATTAAAACGCATTTAACTAACTATGATCATGAATCATATGACATCCTCATCACCAAGTCAACAAAGAAAAAGAAAATAAAAATAAATACAAAATCATAAATTAAAAATCAGTTTAGCAAGCAACCGACCATTTGGGGTGAAACTAAAATATTCTACAATGAATAAAAAATTTGATCCAAAATCTAGAGGGGGGTGAAGCTGCAAATTTAAAGCTAATAATTAATTATCTCTCTACCTCATGCACTGGTTGGTCGAGATCGTTTGGATTAATGAAATCTGTGACTCCCTTGGATTGACCTGGAGAGAACATGAGACATCATAAGCTAGAGATAATATATAATACAATTAATACAGGAGACATATCAAGTGAAAGGCTCAGATTAGGGTAGTTAATAATTACCTGTGACGTATTTGTTTGGATTAATGTCGATGCCTATTATCTTAGAAGCTCCTCTTGCTCTGGCTCCTTCTGCAACCTGTGAAGATAAGTTTAAATTAACCATAATTAAAGCCGGCTAAGACGGAGAACAAAGGTTTAATAATAAGGTGCAAATTGCTAAGTAAGAGTTTTTGGAGGTTGGAACCTACTGCTAGTCCCACACTGCCCAAGCCAAAGATGGCTATGGTTGAACCTGCTTGCACGTTCGCTGTGTTCCATGCTGCTCCCAACCCTAGGAATCATCAACAACCCAAAATAAAGGATCACTCACCATTAATGGCTACTAGGAATATAAATCGGACCATATAATCCCTTATACGACAGTACTATTAAGAATTTGGTTCAGGTCTTTGTATGAGAATCATTCTCGTATAGTGTTTGATCCACACTTGAAATTCACAAAACTTGTTGTAAGAAAAGAGAGATTGAGAGGAGGATTTCAGGTGTGCATTTATTGTACGAGGACCTGATGGGACTAGATTGGATGTGAATTGATGGATCCATCTTTCTTGGGGCGATGGAAGGCCCAGGCCCAGGCCCAGTTAGTTTTTCCTCATTGTCCTAAGGTTAGAAAAAGTCAGGTATATGACCAATTTTCACTTTCTTTTCACTAAAATTTTCTTTATATTACATACAACCCATGACAATATCAACCCACACCAACCCCTCAATGTGGGTCAACCCTCATATGATTGGGATATGGGAATGTAATAGACCACTATGCTTTTGAATCAATGTCCATGATTGTCTACATTAATCAAGTCCTTTTTAAGGGGCACCACTCTGTTCAAAGGTGCAATTGGTTTCGTTTGAGTATTAGTTCTTTTGATACCACTGATTACAACTTAAGGAAAACTTATCTTTAAAAACTGACTTATAAGATAAAAAATCTTCAAACATATCAACCCACACCAAATCCCATATATCAACATGGGATTGTAACATTTAGATTGAAACTAAATTGCCAAGTGGCTGATGTGGAGATCTATGTGATAGCGCACACAATACTCATTCACTAATTAAATATCCGTTTCAAATATGAAAATGAAATACCTAAAAAATGAGCCAAAAAATTCAGGAGAAAATTTTCCTCCACCGCATCAAAAGGTTCACCACACTATCTTAAGGTTCACAAACCCTTACCCACTCCTCATACCCTTTGTGTGCATCTGAAGCCCCGCAATCAAGGGATACCTGGTACTGTAAACTCGGTCCAAAAATCTATTAACATGCCACGATAAAATGTAATTCTTTGTTATTTTCTGAAACTTATTTTCTTTTGACATTAGAGAGTAAACCTGTAGAAACGCCACAGCTAAGCAAGGTCATCTTCTTGAGAGGAGATTCTGGGTGGATCTTAACAACGCAGGCGGAGTCGAGGACGGTGTACTCGCTGAAAGTGGAAGTGTTAAGGGAGTGGTAGATGGGTTGGCCGTCTCTGCTCGAGAACCTCGACTTCCCGTCATTGATCATCACCTTCTTAAGCGGATTCACACGGAACGTCTCGCACAGGTTCGTCTTCTCTGATTTGCAGTACACGCAGTGTCCACACTCTCCATTGAAGATTGGAATCACATGATCCCCTTCTCTCATATCCAATACCCCTTCTCCCACACTCTCCACAACTCTGTTAGTATCGTCTTCATTATCAGTCACAACATTTTGACATGAATATATAATATTAATATTTTATTGGACATGAATTGGGTTGTGACACCACAAAGAAAGCAACTTCCCGTGATACACCTTATGCAAATGTATGAGGATTGAGGAAACCTTTCAATCTCTTTCATTGACCGAGGTGATGGATGGATGCCCTTTTTTTCTTCCTTCTTAACTATGGAAGTTTCATATCACGTTTTGTTCCTCTTTCCTTCGTGACATAGGAATGCTAAGAAGTTGCTTAGAGCCTTTATTTTTTTTTTGGTAAAGATGTTGCTTAGAGCCTTACAACAAGACTTAAGTAGATACACATCACCTCTCCGCCCATGTGTATATTTTTAGGGAGGGTTCTAAGCAAGAGAGTGCACCAATGAGGTGTGACAAAAAAGTATCGGATGTAGAAGGGTAACGATTTCATGTGAGGAGGCGAGAGATGGATACAAGGGTGCTAGTGTAGTCTGCCTTGGCAACTTAGAGAACCTTTCTCATTCTTCAAGCATCACAAAATTATAAATTAGAAAGAAATTAAAAAGAAAGAAACAAATAGACGCACATCATGAGTAGACGAGAAGGCCTCCTGAAGAACTTCCAAGTTTCCTGAGCACTCAAAGCTGTAATCAACACCTCCTTTAGTCATTTCTTGAATAACCTGCACCACCAGGGGTCCAAGGTAGTATTAGTAGTTTATCAATAACTTAATTTTACATTCTTAAACATGAAAAAAAAAAACAAAACAAAAAAGAAGGAGGACAGAGTGTTGAACACATGGCTTCTTAAGTGTGAGGTGTTGGTCTTTTTCAAATGAGCCAGCCGCCCCACCATTGTTGGTATAATCATTCTCAAGTTGAAGTCAAGCATGGTATTTGGAAAACATGAGTACCCACGCAACCACCACTGCATAGTACATTTATGAGGCTCCCTAATTTGACCTAGTCCATTTGCCATAAAAGGCTACTTACACATCACGACAAGTTAATCAATTATTTTTCAGTGTATATTGACACCTCGTATGCCAAGCCACCGGCAGTCCTATTGTATGGAATGAAGTTGACTGCAGAAGGATTTAATAAGTCATTGTTCTAAAAGAAAATAATTAATCAGATCAAGAGCATTGGCTCTCAAAGTAACCAAGATATCTTAAACCCCATCATAAAGAATAATTAAATTATTAAAAATAAATTAAAAATGTATCTGTAAGAGAATATGAGAAACCCTAGCAGCTTAGAGGTACTTTTCTCTAAGATCTAATATATCACCTTGGTCTACAACCACCTTGCGGTTAAACTGAACTATGAGCACCATTGTGTGTTAGCATACTTTGATCTGGTCCCTAAGGTAACTTCTAAGTTCTACCCAGAAGTTTCTTAGAGCACACAATAAAGAGTGCCGTTGGCTTGTTGAGGCCCATAGCTAGATAGAAATATAGAATCCAAGAAATGAAAAAAAAAAAAAAAATGCATGTTAAGACCGTTGACTGTTAGATCATACCATAATGAATAAAAAATTCATTTAAGGTTAGAGGTAGGCACGTAATGGGTTTTATTAAGCTTTCTTTTTCATAAAGATCCTGTCTCACAAGGCCACCCTCTCACGTAATTAAATATGTAATCAGAACCGGATACACATTAATTAATCAAGATTGCCTTAAATCAATACGTATATAGTGGTGGACATTTTGTTATTAACTAATACTGATCTCATTTTGACTTCCTATATTCTTCACCAAAAAAAAAAAAAAAAAAAAAAAAAAAAAAAAAAAAAAAAAAAAAAAAAAAAACAAAAAAAAAAAATCTCTACAAGGTGGGAATTAAATATTAGAGAAAATCTCAGCAATTCGAAAGAAACAAGATCAAGATCCCCTCCAATTTCCCAAAAGTGCAATTAGGTGTAATTCTCCACTAATCTGGTGACATGTGTGTCTATATTGAAGATTTGGAGAAAGAAAGCTGAGGGCAAATTACCCTAAAACCCAAACTCGATCCAGAATCACCAAATCAAAAATCGAAATGTACATTATTAGTTTGGTTTAAATGAATTACAAATTATTAGTACTAAAACCGAACCAAACTGAATCGAATCAAACCGAATGAAATTTTAATTTTTAAAACTAAAATCAAATAAAAAAAATTTCGAATCAGCGTGATCTTGAAATTGACACCCATGAACACAAGTCAGAAAGTAGGCCCGGCGGTTGTATTCCTGGTTGAGTCCTGAGTCTCCTGCCAAATGTCTTTGGTGGGTACTGGGCCTACTTTGGGCCCCGGACAGGTATGCAGGGAGGAGGTTCAACGTCTCATATTTAATGGAACCACTGCCCCATCCATGAGCATCATCACCCATGAGTCCATACATCATGCCATCACACATGAGACACATCCACAACGCCCAACTCCCACTAATCCACAAGCTCTCCCAAAAAAACAGGTGACCATTACTAAAATGAAGAAAATAAGAGTTGTGGAAGATGTGGGGTGCTTTACTTGCCTCATGCACAGCTTTGTGATCTTTCTCCTTCTGGATATCATTTGGGTTAATGAAATGGGTAATCCCTACTGTTTTACCTACAAACAATCAAGTGACAGCAATCGTTTAGTACATAAAATCACTATTTAACAACTTCATTAAGCATCTATGAACTGTGAAAACTCCACCTTTGATAAATTTGTCTGGATTAATGTCGATGCCTATAATTTGAGAAGCTCCTCTTAACCGTGCTCCTTCTGCTACCTGCGCCCATGAGTACTTGATTAATTAACTCCCCTCATTGTCTGCAACACAAATAGACACACAGAGAGACAGAGATGTTCAGGTCTATTGATGCTTACAGCAAGTCCCACAGCACCCAAACCAAAGATGGCGACGCTTGATCCTTCTTGCACGTTTGCCGTATTCCAAGCAGCTCCAATTCCTTGAACCCAACAAAATTTTGAATTTTTAGAAAAAATTTCCTCAGACCCATATCCATATGTTCATATATAGTATCATTCATATCCCTGATGTGGAAAAATTGGAAAAATTTGGATCTTCCATACAACAAAAAAGTTGACTTGTGTTGCAGATTACATGCCTGTAGAAACGCCACAACTAAGCAAGCTCATCTTCCTTAGAGGAGCTTGGGCATCTATCTTGACAACACAGGCCGAGTCGAGCACGGTGTACTCCACAAAGGTGGAGGTGTTGAGGAAATGGTAAATGGGCTTCTGACCATCACGCGTCCAGAACCTTGTCTTCCCATCGTTAACCATGACGGATTTCATTGGATTCACCCTGAACTTCCTGCAGAGGTTAGTTTTCTCACACTTACAATAGGCACAGTCACCGCATTCTCCATTGAAGATTGGAACCACTTTGTCACCTTCTCTCATGTCCGACACTCCTTCTCCCACGCTCTCAACGATCCTGCCCATATACATATCTAGGCAATTTCACTCACATTCAGAAATTGATAACATAAGAAGAAGCTTCTACATTTGATGGTTACCCTGCAGCTTCATGGCCTAGAATTCGAGGATACACTTGTTGGGCCTCGTTCTTCAATTACAATCAAAACATAGAATTAATTCATCAAAACAGCATTTTTATTCTCAATATTAAGAAATTGAATGTGTTAGGTCAAACACCAAGAAACACGAATAATAAAGAGACAATAGATCCATACGACACAGAGATTTAACGACGTTCACACACCAGGGTGGTGTGCTATGTCCTCGGGCGAAGAAGAAGATGATTCACTATGCAGAAGAGATATTACACCCTAGCAGCAGCGAGGAAAAAACTCGCTCTGAAACCCTAGAATACAATGACTTTCTCAACAAGCAACAGTACATTATATATACTCCAAAATCGTGGGTCGACCCATCGGGTTGCGATCGATTCAATCGAACCATACCGTGGGGGCTACGCCCCCGCACCCCCATACAAGATCAGTGATGGGCTCTGGGCTTGGGCCTATCGGCCCAACCCCTCTGCTTCCATCACAGATCTCAGAAAAATTCCCATTTGGATTGCCACCAAAATATGTCGGATCGGGTCAATCTTTAAAATGGGTCAAGAATTCAAGACAAACTTAACAGAATGTGATACTGAAATGGGGGGGGGGTTTTCCTTTGCATTCTTATCTCTCCTTTCCAAGCACTGAGATCTGTGTGGCAAATCGAGGTGTAAAGGACCTTCATTCTGACCTCCATTATCTGGGGAGGATGAACTTGTACTTCTTCTATGGAAATTGGTTGTCCTGGACCCCAAACAACAGCAGCTTCAAGGTGCAAACCAGAACTTTTAGTCTCTTTTATTAGAAGGAGAAGAAGAAGGGAGAGTCGATGGTTGTCATATACCTTTGCAAGTGATGACCTTCCCTTTCGTCTCAGCAGAGTTGCCCATCTCTCTCTTTTCCAATTACCCTCACTCAGAGCTTGTTTTGGCTACTCAGGTTGTAGTAATACTATATATTTATACTAACAGATCGTTCAATTGTGGTTCCTAAATAGATTAAATTACATAAAATTCCACTCACATGTGCCTCTATTCTTTATTTCCTTCCATGGATTAGAACAGAGAAATTGATAAAGCTCTGGAGTTATTAAAGAAACAATAAATGCACCTATCAGAATGCATCAAAACAGGGTACGTACATCAATGGCTAAACAGAATGGAGCCGACGGTAGAGCCACGAAACGTTTCGTGTCTTTCTTTTTCTTCTGGGGAAGGGGAGGGTTAATAACTTAATATGCCACCGCCGCAAAACGACGTGGCTTGTTACTTGCAAGGAATTCTGAACATTGTCTCCCTTTGACTCTTTCTTCTTCCTCTTCTTGTGGTTGATCTTGTTTTCTGTTAATGGTGACAAAAGAATTGCATTATATGGGTTAAAATTTTATAATAACCAAATTCGGGTAGATATTTAATTAATAATAAAATAATTAATGACTTAAGAAGGTTTTTGAAGATAGGTTTTAGAGTGAACACATCGTATGAGAATGTTCTCGTACATTCTTGATTTATGGATATAGAATCTATTAAATGAAGAGAGAGAAAATTAATTTTATATTCACGGATTAGGACCGTTTTCATACATTTTCGTACGTGAACCTGATCCGCTCTCGACTTTAGAGAATGGGAAAATGATAAGATAACTGAGAGATGTGGATTAAGAATGAATCGTATCTATCGAGAAAAAAGATCGAGGTTACAGAAATATGAGATATAAATGGATAATCGAAAATCTAGATTCAATTCGCATTTGTATTTGTTTAGGGATATCCGTATCTAGCTGGGGGATATCTAGATCTGATCACATCCAATCTGTATTTGATCCATCTGCATCTGTAGTCTCAGGATCACTTATTTAACTGTAATACTATGACTAATGAGATAGACAAATTGACAAAACAAATCATTGAAAATTTCAAAAGGAAGTGTATAGGGCTTTGTGTGTGTGTGTGTGTGAAAGAGGGTGTGCGTGACTCACATGGGAGGGGTATGATAGTATAAGGATGGGCAAATCATTATATTTGAAGATGAAATATTACATAGTTAATCTAGATCATTCCCTAGATATTCATTGGTTAGATTTGTTACATCATTCTTTCATTGGGTAAAACGAATGTTCATGATTACATTTCAATTTCCACACATTGCCAACCCTAACATGCTCTTTCTCCTAATAAAGATCAAAATCACAAAATTGCAGATAGAATCACATGGTCTAACTGATTCATAAAGCTTATCTGGTGGGACCATATGAAGTGGCAATTTCCCTAAATTAAGAGGGAATGATTTTTTTTTGGGTAGCATGGAACAAATTTATACTTGTTTCATTTTGGTAAGCTCCTAGGCAAATTTCATTTGAATACTTTCAATATGATTAACATTTTTAATTATTAGTTTTTAGAATATCATATTAGCACATGATTCAGTTTAATTTATTTTTAAAGTATTCCATGATTATACGATGACAAGAGAATTTCGCTGAAATATTTTATGCCCCAAGAAATACTATCGCGTGGAAAAAAGAAAAAAAAAAAAATTCGCTGGTGCAAATGTTTCTAATGATATGTTTTTTTCATTTAATAGAATGTTTCTAATGATAGTTGTGTACAAAAGCTTTTTCCTTAAAAGAGAAGTTGTATCATGGAAAATAAACTAAGTTTTTTTTTTAGTTTTTGTTTCTTTTTTTTTTTATTTTTTTTTTATTTTTAAGGCAACAAACTATTAAAAACTTAGGAATATACAAAAGGGGCAGCAATTATACTACTGTTTGTCAGCGTTTCTCCAACCATCAACGCAAAAAAAGACACATGTTTTGACTGAGGTTTTAGCCTATAGGTTACATTGGCCATAGATTTATATACATTCAAAAAGATGGATGCCGTACTTAAAGGCCACAAAAATTTTTGTAAGTCCAAAGAGAGTTTGTAAACAACATCTGAATTAGTCCATATTTCACTCAGAGGTAGTCCACGTCCTATTGCTGATTGTACTCCAAGCAAAAGAGCCATGGAGCTTCCTTCAATAGGATTTATTGTCATTAAATAGCCTGTTATTAGTAACGATTTCTCATCTCCATTCAACAAGCCTACTGCCCAACTTGTTAAATCTAGTTGGGGTCTATTAATCACTGCACATATTAAAATATTGCAAGCCTGTATAGATAAACTATGTTGTTACTCGTCAACTACTAGCTTAGAATAAGTGTCAAGATATTTCTCCTTATCCAACCTACACCCTCTTAAGTCTATTACAATGATGGAATTTCATTTGGCATTGCTCATCGTGAAAAGGAAATTTTTTCAACTGGATGGAAATTTGATTTTGGATTTTTATATATATAATTTGAAGGTCACCAACTCACTTGGTAACATAGTTTTAGGTATCAGTATCAGATCGATTGTGACCAACATGGATACATGTCTTTAGCATCAGATAAAACGGTGCTTTTTTTTTTTGTTTTTTTTGTTTTTTGTTTTTTCTTGAATTTGTAGTTGTTTCAGATTGAAGCAATTTGATATATACGTATCAAAATCATATTCGTATCGGCCGTGATTAATATTGAATCTAAATCATGAACTAAAACTATGGCTTGCAAGGGTCCTGGCTAGTTTAAATTAGGTCTTGGGATTAAATCATGCAGCAGGTTTGGAGTATACACCCATACCTTCACCCCCAAAAAAACAAAAGGGTACACACACATTTGATATTCTGAGTTATCAGTAAATTTACTAAGCTAATGCATCAAACAATAAAAAAAAAGGGCATACTTGGTGCACAAGGTTATCGATCGAGGGGACGAGAACTAAGTAGTCTTACCCCAGAGAATGTTGAGAGGATGTTTCGACCACTTAACCACTAAGATGTAACTTTCGTACTTTACCATTGGACTAAGCACACTCTATCTGATACATCATACATTACATAAAATAGTACAGGCATGGAAATAGTTGTACAATTACAATGTGAAGATGTAGAGATAAGATACAGCCATGGCATAGTAAGAGTAAGCTTAAAGCAGCAGGAGGCATCTCAAAGATTTTCCATCGAGGAGCAGTTGAAATGCTTCGTTTATCTTGGTGAAGGGAAGCTCATGAGTTATGAATCCATCTAAGTTCACCACCTGAAGGAAATAAACTCACCACCAACAAATCCCTTTAGTAATGGACAATAATATGTAAAATATTCTTACTAAAAATTGATCAAAATGCTTGGAAAGTATATGATGAAAGTACTGACCCCACGCATGCATTCATCAACAAACCCAGGCAGTTGTGTCTTTCCTTTGAAGTCTCCAAAAACTGATCCGATCAACTTCCTACCATCAAAGAACTCCATTGGATGGAAAGGAAGCATCCTTGGCGAAGGATGAATTCCCAAAATTATCGTCAAACCCCAACCCTGTTACAATTAATTAAGAGTTGCATTCAGAGTAACATCGGATAAACTAACTTTCATAACATTCATGGGAGGGTATTTAATTGAATTTGAATCTGAAATTTGATACCCACCAGATAAACAACTAATCGAATAATTAGATGACGCAGAAAAAACCAATTACCCACGTGAATAAATGTACTTACATCATGTGTAGATAAAAAGGCCTCCCGCAGAACGTCTAGGTTCCCCGCACACTCAAAACTGTAGTCTACTCCTCCAGTCATTTCTAATATTTTCTGCATCAATTAATAAAACAACCACCACAATAAGAAGAAACAATTTTCCAAAAAAAAAAAAAAAAAGGGGTGTCGATGGTGAGTTAATGATCCCTTTAATATAGCCACATAGAGGGCTAGACTATAAATGCTCTAAAAATGATCTATCTAATTATATGGCCAATCATGTTTCACATACATCACTTTCTTAAGTGACAAATATGACAATGGACATATTTGGGGGTCGATCATTATGAGTAGACTAGTCACAAGCAAAGTTAGTTGAAACAGGGATAGCAAAAAAACTTTGTTCCATACTACGTGTATAAAGCAGTTCAAAATTAGAACGAGACAAGTCAAACAATTTGAGAATGGCGAAAATTGAAAAACAAATGTTATGAATTTTAAACGTTTAGACTTTACAAGATACACAAAAAAGAGGCAAGATATGTTGGGACGAAATGCACACTCATGAAAAAGAAACCAAGCAAACAATCGCAATTAACAAGAGGAATTTAACAACATATACATATAAATTATGGAACAATAAGTTTATATAATAATAAATTATTCTTTTTAGGAAAATACTGTTTTCTTTATTAAAAAAGAAGAAGAAAGCAAACGCATTTGAATTTGTATTGTATCTTAGGTCTTCTTTTGTGTCATTGAGATCAACTTAAAAAACGATAGAAAAAAAAGACAATTATAACGCATTTTAACTAACTATGATCATGAATCATATGACATCCTCATCAACATGTCAACCAAGAAAAAAAAAATAAAAATAAATACAAAATCATAAATTAAAAATCAGTTTAGCAAGCAACCGACCATTTGGGGTGAAGCTAAAATATCCTACAATAAATAAAAAATTTGATCCAAAATCTAGAGGGGGGTGAAGCTGCAAATTTAAAGCTAACAATTAATTATCTCTCTACCTCATGCACTGGTTGGTCGAGATCGTTTGGATTAATGAAATCTGTGACTCCCATGGATTGAGCTGGAGAGAACATGAGACATTATAAGCTAGAGATAATATATAATACAATTAATGCAGGAGACATATCAAGTGAAAGGCTCAGATTAGGGTAGTTAATAATTACCTGTGACGTATTTGTTTGGATTAATGTCGATGCCTATTATCTTAGAAGCTCCTCTTGCTCTGGCTCCTTCTGCAACCTGTGAAGATAAGTTTAAATTAACCATAATTAAAGCCGACTAAGACGGAGAACAGAGGTTTAATAATAAGGTGCAAATTGCTAAGTAAGAGTTTTTGGAGGTTGGAACCTACTGCTAGTCCCACACTGCCCAAGCCAAAGATGGCTATGGTTGAACCTGCTTGCACGTTCGCTGTGTTCCATGCTGCTCCCAACCCTAGGAACCATCAACAACCCAAAATAAAGGATCACTCACCATTAATGGCTACTAGGAATATAAATCAGACCATATAATCCCTTATACGACAGTACTATTAAGAGTTTGGTTTAGGTCCTTGTACGAGAATCATTCTTGTATAGTGTTTGATCCACACTTGAAAGTCACTTAATATGAAAACTTGTTGTAAGAAGAGAGAGATTGAGGGGAGGATTTCAGGTGTGCACTTATCGTACGAGGACCTGATGGGACTAGTTTGGATGTGAATTGTTGGATCCATCTTTCTTGGGGCGATGGAAGGCCCAGGCCCATTTAGTTTTTCCTCATTGTCCTAGGGATAGAAAAAGTCAGGTATATGACCAATTTTCACTTTCTTTTCACTAAAATTTTCTTTATATTACATACAACCCATGACAATATCAACCCACACCAACCCCTCAATGTGGGTCAACCCTCATATGATTGGGATATGGGAATGTAATAGACCACCATGCTTCTGAATCAATGTCCATGACTGTCTACACTGAATCAAGTCATTTTTAAGGGGCACCACTCTATTTAAAGGTGCAATTGGTTTCGTTTGAGTATTAGTTTTTCTGATACCATTGATTACAACTTGAGGAAAACTTATCTTTAAAAACTGGCTTATAAGATAAAAAATCCTCAAACATATCAACCCACACCAAATCCCATATATCAACATGGGATTGTAACATTTAGATTGAAACTAAATTGCCAAGTGGCTGATATGGAGATCTATGTGATAGCCCACACAATACTCATTCACTAATTAAATATCTGTTTCAAATATGAAAATGAAATACCTAAAAAATGAGCCTATAATCACCAAAAATTCTGGAGAAAATTTTCCTCCACCTTATCAAAAGGTTCACCACTCTATCTTAAGGTTCACAAATCCTTACCCACTCCTCATACCCTTTGTGTGCATCTGAAGCCCCGCAATCAAGGGATACCTGGTACCGTAAACTCGGTCCAAAAATCTATTAACATGCCACGATAAAATGTAATTCTTTGTTATTTTCTGAAACTTATTTTCTTTTGACATTAGAGAGTAAACCTGTAGAAACGCCACAGCTAAGCAAGGTCATCGTCTTGAGAGGAGCCTCCGGGTGGATCTTAACAACGCAGGCGGAGTCGAGGACGGTGTACTCGCTGAAAGTGGAAGTGTTAAGGAAGTGGTAGATGGGTTGGCCGTCTCTGCTCGAGAACCTCGACTTCCCGTCATTGATCATCACCTTCTTAAGCGGATTCACACGGAACGTCTCGCACAGGTTCGTCTTCTCTGATTTGCAGTACACGCAGTGTCCACACTCTCCACTGAAGATTGGAATGACATGATCCCCTTCTCTCATATCCAATACCCCTTCTCCCACACTCTCCACAACTCTGTTAGTATCGTCTTCATTATCAGTCACAACATTTTGAAATGAATATATAATATTGCATACCACATATTCGATGAAATGTCTTACCCGGCAGCTTCGTGGCCAAGGATTCGAGGATAGGCTCGATGCGCCTCGTTCTTCATTGTTGTTGTTAAACAATGAACAAGAACTGATGGGTTAGTGATTAATTTCGTTATTATTAACTTCAGTAACTAAAATGATTCAAATACCTCGCCTTTCCAAGCGCTGAGATCGGTATGACAGACTGAAGTGAAGAGGATCTTAATCCGAACCTCCATCTTTTGAGGAGGATCGACTTGCACTTCTTCTATTACAAATGGCTCTCCCGGCCCCCAAACAATTGCAGCTTCATCACACAAGTTGATACAAGTAAAAGAATGCAAAACAGAGGAGATAAACATTAGTGTGGAAAGAACTGCTGTGTTCTTAGTTCTTACCTTTACTAGTAATGATCTTCCCGGGTGTCTGAAACGAAGTAAGGCCATTAGAAGTTTCATCGAACAAGCTTCCCATCTTTCTCTGCTTTGTGCTCTCTGCTTTGCTAAGCTTTGTAGTTGTATTTATATCGACTCAGTTCATAGGGTGATGGAAGTAATAATCTACTCTCCTATATTGGGCATTTCAATAAAGGACAGCAGATTGGAAGAAGCCAAGGTCTTGTGATAAGTCGACAAAGTAGAAGATGAGGTAATTCCATTAAAAGGGGTTGATGGTTTCACAAATTGCATCACCATTGACGCAAGTTGGGGTCTTGGGGTTTGCCTATCAAGGTGGATATGCATTTGCGTCCCCACTCAAAGTTGTCCACTAGCCCCCGTCTCTGCAATAAATGCCTCAGTGCAGTTGTCTAGCTCGTTCCGGTCAATATTTGCTGTCAAACTTGTTAAGTTTGTCTCGAATTCTTGACCCGTTTTGAAGATTGATCCGATCCGACATATTTTGGTGGCGATTCGAATAAGAATTTTTCTGAGATCTGTGATGGAAGCAGAGGAGTTGGGCCGATAGGCCCAAGCCCGGAGCCCATCATTGATCTCGTATGGGGGTGCGGGGGTTATGCCCCCACGGTATGGTTCGATTGGATCGACCGCGACCCGATGGGTTGACCCACGATTTTGAAGTATAATGTACTGTTGCTTGTTGAGAAAGTCATTATATTCTGGGGTTTCAGGGCAAGTTTTTCCTCACCGCTGCTAAGGTGTAATATCTCCTCTGCATAGTGAATCATCTTCTTCTTCGCCCGAGGACGTAGCACACCACCCTGATGTGTGTGAACCTCGTTAAATCTCTGTGTCGTACGGATCTATTATTTTTTTTATTATTCATGTTTCTTGGTGTTTGATCTAACAAAACTTGTCATTATCATGGGTCTGGAGTTATTGCTGGGGTTATGGTTTATGGATGTGGAATATTATCATAATAGAACCAGCGGCAACATCAAAGATACCCACTAGCTAGATATATAGGTCCCTTGTCAATTTCAATCCATTGTCTTAGACTTAGACCTGAATCAATGGAGTCTTCTTACCCAAAAAAACATAAAAAAATAAAATGGAGTCTTTCTTGACCCGAACCAGTGGGTCTTTTAGTTCAGTCAATGGTTTGATCTAATAAATGCCGTGAACTCGTCGCTCAGGATATAACCCACACCCCACGCCCACGGACGGTAGAATTTAACAATAAGAAGTCCCTGTTGATTTGTATTAATCAGGCATTGATATCGGTCATAGTCAATATCATTATGAATCAGTTGATCAATGATTCGATATTGATACTTAAAACCATGGTGGATCTCTACATTTGGTTGTCGTCAGTCAGTCTCTTGAGAGTTGGGACCAACCAATGAATAAGAAACTATAAGTACTAAAAGTCTGATTCCCAAAATAACCATAAGCAATAACTCTCCATAGGAGCACGATCTTGTTCTAAAGCTAAGTTCCGTGGCAGGAATAGCCTTCCTTTCCAATAAATAGAAGCACAACATTAAAGCACCGTTTGATAATGTTTCTACTGTTTTTGTGTTTAGAAACAACAGAAACGGATTTTTATGTTTTCGAAAACAAAAATGAATTTTTTGATGTTTGATAAATCGGTTTCTAGAAATGTCTTTTATAGAAATAATGCCACTAAAAAACCTAATATCATCGGATGCCCAAAAAGAAGAGAGGGTTCGGTTATCTCTTTTTAGGTTTAAATAGTTGAGAGATTTATCGGGTACAACCACCTTTGTTTTTTTTTTTTTTTTGTCCTCTCAAACTCGTTTCTAGAAACGACTTTTGTCTTTCTAGAATTGTAAATAGACATAAATTTTGATTTATGTTTCTAGAAACGGGTGAAACAGAATAACTTTATCAAACGCATTTTATGTTATTTCTTCGTTTCTAGGAACAAGAAAACGCAGAAATGGAACGTTGTCAAACGATGCCTAAGGATTCGCATTTTTCCACTCCTTTGATAGCCTTTGTCTTACCCTAAGAAACCCCAACTTTGGTTGCTCAGATCACTGACTTTGGCATCGGTGAATCCCCTTGAAATCCATCTTCGATTATCTGTCTCTTGTCTGACCTTCTGTATGTAGGTCTTCAACAAATCAAGAGGATCGGTAATATGACTGCTACAAGTCATACTAAAATTGGATTATTTAATAAACAATTGTTTTAGTTTTGGTTTTATTTGGTTGGTCGGTTAGTGCACGGCTGAGGATGACACATTTACTTGAAATAAACCCTAGAATTTGATATTTATTAAGTCTAAGTAGTGTTCTACACTTATATCCATGATATTTTATTTATTTATTTTTGATAATCTAACACCCATGACATGTTTGGATCTACACATCAACCCTCCATAACCTAACGTAACTTAAAAGTCCACTGTGGCAACCAAACCTTTGCACGTAAACATACACAAGAAGTGGCTAACAAGTGGATAAGGCCAGCCAAATCAGCCTGATACGCATGATCCAACCCGATTCATACCGATATTGGTCAAGACTGAAATGACTGATTCATGCACCGATATTTATAATTAGGGGTGCAAACCAATTGGGCACGTAATTGGTCCCAACTATTTAAGGCCCTACACCGTTACCAACTTTTCACACAATTCTATTTGGTCGATCAATCACTGTTCCAAAATCGGACTCATTATATTTGGGCTATATAAATGGGTTAGTTGCCTAATTGGGTAATGAAGGGGCCTTGAACAGCCAATTATCAGGTTAAATGGGGCTTAAATGAACTCTAATCTAGCTATAAATAGTCATTAACAGTTAGTCAAAGATGCTGGTCACTCAGGTTTCATCAGGCGACAAACAAACACCATTGCTGACTGGTTTGTAATTAATCAGTCTAGGTTCAACACTGGGCCGTTTACTAACCGATCGATCCAATGTCACGCTTTAACCGGTCGGACCTACCGGTACGGCCCAGCATTAAACACTTCCTACTTATAACTATTGTAGTAAATCAGAGGTGGAATTGAAGCTGGAAAGCGGAAACCATCTCCGAGGGGTGCAAGTGAAGTTGCACAGAGAAACTAACGTTGATGACTACTAGAAGTTGATACGGTTTCTTGTCTACTACAGGGTTGGATATTTGGTTTTAGAAGATGTGTCAGTTTGGCCCAGCAAACATGAGCCCACTCTGAGCTTAAAGGAACCTGGGCTGCCCTGGGCTCAGGCCTTGGGCTGGCGCGGCTTGACACTGTATATTAATATATAGTATACAATCATACATATAATAATAGTAAACAAAAAGGCTAAACCGGCCTTGTTTAGACCTGAAATGAGATAAAAATAGGGGCTGTCACGGTGAATTAGAGCTAACACAACCCAGCCCTGGCCAATCAAAGTCAATTAGAGCCGGGTGGGTTGGGTTGAGGCTAGTAGGGTTAGGCCTGAGTTGTGATATCTCAGTTCGACTCCATATTGGGCTGGACCTGGGATGAAATAAGGTGACCAGAGGTTGGACTATGGTTTTAAAAAAATCCAGCACAACCCAACCCTGTGGCACCCCTACCTGAAAGGGTGACAAAAGTTTACCACACAGGTTGTTGCATGAGATTTTTGATCAGGATCGCCTGCACACACAAAGTCAATAAACATGATAGAGAAAGGGGGCTGGAGTTGGTTTTAGTGGAGGACTCTTTGATGCCTAAGTTAGAATTCTCCTGCAAACAATAGTAGAAAGATATGGAAAATGAAAGAGTAGTCTTGTTAGAAAGCTTAACAGCCTTGTTCATCTATTTAGGAGGAAAGAGAATAGACATGAGTCTACGCAGATTAGAGTTCATGTTAGAAAGGTTAACAGATTTGTTTGTTCTTATTAAGAATTGACATCATGGACGATCTTGAGTTTGTTAGGATGTAAGGAGTTAGTTCTTAACGGTTCATTATGGCCTTGAGCCAAGCAGGGACCGTAGATTTTCTGCCATGTGGGGACTTAGTTCATAGCAGTTCATGCTTCTTATCCATTATGGACTTGGTTCCTAACCGTTCATGCTTCTTATCCATTATGCTCTTGTTAATTAATAAGCATCAGATTCCATTGTTTTAGACAACCAAAACAGACCTTAATTCTACTTCAAAAAAAAAAAAAAAAAAAAAACAAATTGAATCTCGACTAAGTATATCAATTTAGAATTGGAATCGAAACCAAACAAAATTAAGCTCAGTTTTGATTTTGAAAGCACTGGTGAAAAGGGTTACCGTAATTGAAGAAGGGGTGGGCTGGGTGCTTGTGGGCTTTTTTTCTTTTTTTTTTAATCTAAAAACTGTCATTTGAATCAGAGTTAGGCTAGGCTGAGCACAAGGCCTAGCGTAGCATAAAAATCCCAACCTAGGCCGGCCCTATGGCTGAAAAGCTCAGCCCAAGCTTTGTTCGTGTACAGAGCGGCTTTGGGTTCATTGGACTAAAACACTCCCCTTTTTTTTGTGCAACATAAGATCAAACTTACATTGATACATATAAAGTGTATTGTCCACAAAATAGATCAATTTTGAAATTACATTCGATACTCTTTCGATGCGAGTCAATACATATTGTATCATATTTGTATCAAATTGATCATATAGACATTGATATTATATCTATTTTGAATCCATGTGATTGACTCCATTTCATTGAGATGAGATTATGATTGCTAAACCTAAAACCATGAGAAAGACCAAGGAAATCACATGGATTAAGAAAAGTCCAAGAACTATAAGAATCATGGAATCTCATTCGAATTAATGATCCATAACCTAAATGGTGGTACATGCTAACTCCAACTCTCCAAGGCATTAGGCAAGGGACCATCAACCCTCGAGGCCCAACTATTCATATCATTATGGTCGGTCTTTAACAATTGAAAAGAAAAGAAAAATAAAAAACTATTAATATGGGTCGTTAATATGATGATGAGCATTGCATGTGTTGTTTGTCTTATATTCTCACAATAAAAAAAAAAAAAAAAGAAGCCGTTGACGGTTGTGAATTTAAGGTGGATATAATAATTGACCCTACTGTTACTGTTGGTACAGTACTCTCCTGCCTTACTCCTCCCTGGATAAATGGATCCATCATTACCCGCCCCACCATCAAGATAATGATGAAAAAAAGTCACGAGTCCCGCCGAAAGCGGCATTTTGGTGGACGGGTCACTGGGCAGCCGGATCCTCTCAAATGTGCCAATTAAGGATGCAATAGGACTAGGTTTGGCCGGGTTTTTTAAAACTCTAACCCAATCCTGAGTCCTATTTCTAGGCCCAAAATCTACCTTGAACCCTGATTTAGAGTCTAAAAACTTCATTCTAGGCCCAACCTTGATTGGATGGGGCTAAGCCAAGATGTCCTGATTGACTTTGATCGTAGTTTGCCATTTAGGACCGGAAATACCTGGACCCTACAAAATATGAAATAACTAAAAATTTATTTGAATTTACATTTAATCATTCGGAATTGAAAAGTAAAATAAAAATTAAATCTAAAAACATCATTAGAATACCAAACTTAAAAAGTTGACTATCGAACGCGCAATAAATTAGGATTGGGCTCAGGACAAGCCGTGTGGGCTATAGACATCAACCTTTACTCGCCTTGACCCTGACTCAGGGTTAGAATTTTTGGGTCTAGCCCTATGTAGGCTCAGGGTGGCTCAAGGGCAGGTTCGAGCTGTTAAGACCAAACTTGCACCCCTAGTGCCAATCATTCTAATGCGTATCAGACGATTGGTGGCAATGGGGCACGTACCCCAAGGGAATTAGATCCTCTCAAATGCACCAATGCGCATACGACATCCAAGGTTACGTGTCTAGATGCTGTCAACCGTTCAATATGTGCTGAATATACTGGTGCACTAAAAAGAATCTAGGTCTCATCCA
The DNA here is from genome assembly GCF_013358625.1 of Macadamia integrifolia. Lineage (NCBI taxonomy): Eukaryota > Viridiplantae > Streptophyta > Magnoliopsida > Proteales > Proteaceae > Macadamia > Macadamia integrifolia. The sequence continues at coordinate 7,937 of NW_024868416.1, read as the reverse complement.
AAATACCTTCCAATTGTCTAATATGCACTCAAGGGATTGAAAGCACTTGAGAAGATCTCGTTCCATCCTGAAGACCTGTATCATAGCATTCCAAATTTCGAGCATGGTTCATAGAACCATATATGAAATTTTCAGTTTTTTTTTTTTTTTTTTTTTTTTTTTTTTTTTTTTTTTTTTT
>NW_024868416.1:0-7739 GCF_013358625.1 Macadamia integrifolia | reverse complement strand
TTTTTTTAACTTGAAGAATCCTGGACGAGTTTAGAACCGAATCAACTTACACGGGTTACAGGTACACGGACACTTGTCGATTTGGGAGGTTCATTTTTCTCGCTTTCGGCCTCTCTGTCATGGACCTTTGCCTTCTTATTATAATATGGGGAAAAGGAAAGCACCACAGCACTCATGAGTTGAAGGTGGGCCTGCTCATCCCAGATTCCCGGCGGCCCTGAAATTCCCAAAAAGATAATACCATCCAGTTCCAGTCCGTCCTTCACTTCTTTTCAGGCGAGACTCCCGCCTCGAACAACAGACAAATAAAGGAAAGGTGACTTAACCACATGAGTGATGGTCCCCTACAAATGATGCCAAATGTGATCAATACTCTTCCCTTCTATGATATGAATTCTGAAATGCTATGCTCTTCATATGTAATCACCTCCTCACTCATGGTTTTTGAGGATTCAAAACAAAAAAAAAAAAAAAAAAAAATCATGGTTTGAGGTATTTGGATCGCTCTTATCGGGTGATCCATGTCAGTTTTGCATATTGATAATTATAATACCTGACCAATACCATATCAGTTGAATGATGTGGACTAGGAATAAAAATGTCTAAAAACCTATTTTTTTCAAAAGAAAAATTAGGGGTAATTTTACCCGAAATAGGTAATTCAATATTGATCCATGTAATTACTGTATCAGTTTTTGGGATGATCGATTCTTAGCTCTGAAAATCTAAAATCCTGCTTCTATATAAGAAATCGTTTCGTCACACTTCATTAATTGATGTGTTCCCTTATGCAACGTGGAAGAAAAAGAAAAAACAATAATTTTGATGGATGAGACGGTAAAAAATTTTGAATGTTTCTCCAAGTGAGGTTTATATATAAATATATTTTTTTGAATTGAATAAAAATATATTAAAACGAAGATAAGAAAATAGATTTTAGGAATTAGTATCGGAGATGGGATTGGTCTTAGTCAGATTGTCCTGTATTGGACAGATTTGCCTTGATTTTAAATCAAAATTGTTTCTTTTACCTTTTTACCCTTGGTCCGTACTGATCCACTGGTATGGAAATATCACAATCCTATCCGATCCGGGCGATTATGGCTATCTGAAACCGATCCCTCGACTACGAAGACTATTTCATAGATAGATGTCCAATATTGAGGCAAATTGGGTTGTACCCATTAGGGATGAAATAGGGCTGGGTTGGGCTAGGTTTTCTTAAACCCTAACCCAACCCTAGGTCCTTAAAATTCAACCCTGGCCCAACCCAACCCTATCGGGTTCATGTTTAGGTCCAACCCTACCGGGTTCATACCAACCCAACCCGGCCCCAATTGACCCTATCAAGGCCGGGTTGGGTCGGGTTGGCTTGGGTTAGGTTGACCTGACTTTTATAATGGTTGAATTAACCTTAATTGATATGTTTTTCCCATTCATGTCTCATATATTTAAAAATTATAGAAAAATAAAATATCTATTGGAGCCTTAATTTCTATTATAAAGATGCAAAGTTAAATTTCGGGCCGAGTTGAGGCCTCAACCCTAACCCAACCCAACCTTGACCTAGGGTTGGGGTTTTTCAACCCTAACCTGTTCTCAAGGTTAAAAAACTTGGCCCTAATTCTATTCGGGCTTAGGATTGATCAGGGTAGATTCGGATTGTCAGAGCCAAACTTTCACCCATAGGCCCACCTAGGGGTGTCAATCTGTCGGTTCGGCTCGGTTTCGATCCGGGTTGAGTCGGTTTCGGTGTGGGAAAGTTGAAACCGAAACCGAACCAATAAGGAAATTCCGGTTTTGGTTTGGTTTTGGTTTTGGTTTTGGTGCGGTTTGGTTTCGGTTTGTCTTCGATTTCTTAAATCGATTTGTAACCGGGTTGGTTTTGGTTTTTGGTCTAGTTTGGATTCGACTTTCCATACAAATGTATACAAAACTATGCAAATTTTGATTTTTTTAATGAATTTTGGAGTGTTTCGGTTTCTTACCGGTTTGGTTTCAGTTTTAGTCTGGGTTTTGAGCCGGTTTCAATTTGGTTTCGGGTTCATCCGGTTTCAGGTGCGGTTCGGTTTGGTTTTGGGGTTGCAATACTCCAAACTGAACCAAACCAATAGGGTTTTGGTTCGATTCGGTCCGTGTTGTTATTGGTTCGGTCCAACCGGTTTTACTGGTTCGATTTAGGAATTGACACCCCTAGGCCCACCCATCAAATTTTGCACATTTGAGTACCGACAAAATTACTTTCACAAAAAAGAGAAAGGAAGAAAAGATCTCTTGATACTCTTCTTTTTGTTTTCGTGGGTGAGCGAATAACTTGTGTCGGTTTGGAAGCTCAAACGAAGCATCCCACCGTCCCTACCCACTGTCAATCCTCATCTCTTCTCTTCTCCAGTACTTCTCTAGCTCTGCGCTCGAGGAGGAAGAAGAAAGGTTGAAGGAGGCACAGGAAGAAGAGGTGAGCGATCAGAGATTAGAAGGAAGCTAGGGATGGGGAACTGTGTGTTTCGTGGGGTAGGGGAAGTGGAAGGGGTGATCAAAGTGGTGACATCAAGCGGTGGAATCATGGAGCTCTACGCACCTTTAACCGCAGAGTTCATCACCAATGAATTCCCAGGCCACGGCATATTCCGAAGCCACGATCTCTTCTCTCAGCCACTCATCCACAACGAGGAGCTACTTGTTGGACAACTGTATTACCTTCTTCCACTCAGCATAACGACCCGTAGAAGAGAAATATTCCCCAGCGGTATCAGAACCACCACCACCTGCGTCTCCTCCTCCTCCGTCGTAACGCCGCCGTATCGGATGTCATTCGACAGCCAAGGAATACTGAAGAGGTCCGAGAAGAGAGAGGTGATGCCGAGACAACAAAACAATATCAACTACAGCACAGGAGTGTGGAAGGTGAAACTGGTGATAAGCCCAGAACAACTAGCGGAGATATTGTCCCAAGAGACACGCACGGAGGCGTTGATAGAGAGTGTTAGAACGGTGGCTAAGTGTGGGAATGGAGCTGCAGTCTCATCTGCATCTAATTCTGATCAGTGGAGCATCTCCAGTAGTTGGAAGGCTTCCTTCGACAGGCATGGCTTCCTTGACTTCTAGCTACCTAAACCTCTCCAAACTCCAATTAAACCTAACAAAACTCTCCAACCCTTGTGAGGATTTCGATTCTTTCTTTTTCCAAGTTTGTTCTCTTTCAGTCTTGAGTTCTCTCCTCCGCAGTAGTGATAGCATTGTGGTATGTATTGTAGAGTAAAAGAGTTTCCAATTGTAGAAACCATAGAATGGCAATCTTAATTTGTTAACGAGTGTAGATGGATTAATACATTTAGACAGCTTCATGTTGATTCCGTTGCTGTACGATATGGGTAGAACATACTAATATGATAATGGTACATCATCCTTGATGGAAAATATTGATGGAAAATAGGGCCTTTGTTAGAGGTCCAAGCCAAAACTTGGGTGGAGAGAACTCCTCATGTATACAAAGGCTCCAAAGAGAACCGGAATAAGTAGAGGTGGGACTATATTTAAATCCCAATCATGGCAGAAGAAGTGCAAAGAAGTGCTTTGATATTTTTTTTGGTATGAGTTTCTAGTGAGGTTGAGTAGTTTTGACTACTCTTGGCTTCTAGGGGTCAGGGACGAGTGTTTAGTCGCTTTTTATTGTTTTTGGTAAAAATTGAATAATTTTCATTCAACCGTGATATAACATGTTGTGGGGTCATTATGGGCTCACGAGACTAATTAGGCCAAAGATCTGGATACTTGTTAGAAAAAAAAATGTGAGTTTTTTGTGCTTTGGTTAAGGGTAATTAAGGCAGGTTAAGTCCTCTCATTGTATGAGTTCGGATCAAGTCTGCGTACGAATACCATTCTCATACGGTGCCTGATCCACACTTTGGATCCACTCAATCTCTCTCTTCTTACAACAAGTTAAGAAATTGAGTAGATTTCAAGTGTAGATCAGACACTGTACGAGTTCTCGTACGAGGACCTAATCCACTCCCATTGGATCTTCCTATTTTGAATGTCGGTAATAAAATCTTAGGACTGTCCTGGATCCCAATAGGATTCGGGTAAAGTAAAAAAGGCTTACACCGTTTGGCACATCCTACCCTGCACCTCTGGTGGGCCTGATGGGCAAATAAAGCCAAGGCCTGGTAGTTGTATATGGGCCTATGGCCCTTATACTTGTGCCGGGCGTAGTAGGCCTGGGCCGGGTGATGAACTAGTCATATTTTTAAAAGCTTGTGTTGCTGAAGCTGGGAGAGTCTATGACCTTTTTCAACCAAAAAAAAAAATCTCTGGGGCCACTCTTGAAGATTTTATCTACCAGGTGGTTAATTTTGTGGATTTCTTGTTACGTATGTACATGAATAGTCAAAAACTCGTATTCAATTCGTGTTCTTATCTATTTAGGGGAGTCTATATTGAATCAATGTATTTGAAAGATAATTGGATGTCGATACTGATTAGCATTATATTCGATTCAAATTCGATCCCTTTACCTCCCTTTAGTTGTTCACTTCATCAATACTATATAAGCCTGCAGCCAGGTTTGGTTTTTCCCAAGTTGGTTTGGCTCTTGCAGGTTTATCAGGTTTAATGAACACATTATGGACTATGGAAATTAAATCATATAATAAACCCTAGTATATTAATATGCGAACATCCAATAATAAATCATATAAAAAATAATATTCAATAGTAATAAAATCCAACCTAGAACCTAAAATGAAAGAAATTTTATGGTTTCACTGTTTTTGGGATTTTGGGGGGGTTGGTGTTAGGGTGCTATCATCCTTTTCATTTGAATACGAGACAGCTAAATAAGGGATAAAGTATGTTGCCAGTCTTCATAGTGTTAATGCTTCTCTGTGTGTGTCTCTCTCTATCCTCTCTCCTACAAAATTACATATCTGTTTCTTATTGTGGGAGGAGAGAGATAAACAGATGGTGGAACTAACATATGCTACATAGCTAGACAGAAAACTTGATCCCTAAACTACACCACCCTTGAAATGAATAGGATGTTGGGTACCTTGAGGTATCAACCCAAGCCCACCAGAACCCAATCCAACCTTGTGGTCTTATTTTTCTAAGCCACTCTTAATCCAAGCCCCAAATTTGAAGTGCCCACACCTACAGGCCACGAGTTTTGAAAGGTGAAAATTGAGGTAGAAAAAAAAAAAAAAATGCATGGACAAGATCAGATTTTATTAAATAAAGTGGGATAACGATGCAACACCATCTGAGCTTCAACTTAAAAGCTTAAGTTGTTTGATGGAGATAGCTCATGATATATGGAAATACATCTAAAGTGTCAGATAACCAATGTGGAACTATACCACTATAATTCCTAATATCTCAAAAATTCCATACATCAATTTTGAAGCAAAAAGTCAATGTTATCCTCCCTATATTGTATTTTAGTATTTCAATCATTTTGTTTTCTTTTAAATATTAATGAATCTTCAAAATTTTTAATCATTCCTTTGTTGAAACCATCCGGTTATCATTTTGTTCGAAAGTCACCCTACAGCTAGACATAGGGTTATGTGCTCTCAGAAGGGGCATGGTGGTCATAGCACACCTCCTGTGTAGATATATTAGCTTTTTGCGATTTCCATTTCTCGTTCTGTGAAACTTGATTGATCAAAGACTTCAACATTTTTACTGACCTCTAGCTATTACATACTAAATAGAGATTCACCACTTTCAAAGATCACTTACTTGCCTTTCGTGGCAAGACACAACTCATTTGTTTTTCCTAACTCAAGATAAAGAAGAGGAAAGGTAAACGAAGGTTCAACTTAGGCTATGTTAGGAAACTAAGAAAAGAAAAGGGAAGATTAAAAAATATTAAATTTGAAAAGAGAGATAGACATATATAAAAATCATTGTGCTATTATAAGACACATATAAAATCATTGTGCTATGACCTTTGTCTTATTATGTCTTTTATACTTTTTTTTAAATTTTTTTTTGGACTTCTAAACATAGCCTTAAGGAAAGCTAGGCCTTCTCTTATGGAAACATAGCTTTGTTAAGAGCTTAGGGCAAAGTAGTCTGGGAAAGTATAGGTGGCTAGGTGAAAGGGTCTGGGACTTAAGAGTGTAAGTTTAGCCCTGATGGCCCAAACTCGTCCTAAGTCCGAATTCTTTTTAACCCGATTATGGGGGTCAACCTAGCCAGCCCGACCCAATCGTGACCAAGGTTTGGCTAAGCTTGGGTGAGAACTAGGCCCAGCCCAGCCCGGCCCGATTTTAACCCTAAGCTATTGTTGTGTTTAGTAATAGCGTTCCCCTTCCTCTAGGCTCACATCATGTGTTACACAAGCTCTGTATGACTTCAACCCACATTATGTGTTACACATGCCACATACTCTTACCTATTGAGCTAAGACGACCAAATGGCCAAACTACTTTCCCATTTTTCTTAACATAGGCTATCTTTGTGTCTTCTGTCATGTATTGATATGAACTTTAGATACAGTTGCAATCATGAAGAATTGGGCTAAAATTTGACTTGTCCAATTTCTGGGAGATGTGGTAATACCAGGCAATTAAAAAGTCTATCTTATAACCCAATATTGACAACCTTGCTAACTGTAAATTTATGGATTATGGGTGGACAAAGGCTGGGTGTTAACATCTCCCCTCCCCCCTTTTGGGAAACATAGGCAATTTTTTTTTTTGTGTGACTCTTTGTAGGAAATAGAAAAAAAAAAAAAAAAAGATGTCTGAGTCAATCCGGCCCAACCATGAGTCCAATAGAGTTGGGCCTGAGCATGAACCCAATAGAGTTAGAAGAGTTAAGTTGGGTCTGAGTTGAGTTTTGAAGACCTCCACACGTAGTGGATTGGGTCCATTTGAGTTTCTTTTGGGGTCTGGGAATAGATGATTGAAAGGACACCCTACATCGTTTTTCATTTTGATTGAAAAAAGACACCCTATGTCTATGTGATTAGGGGTGTCAACGGGTCGGGCCGGTCCGGTTTCGATCGGGTTTGAAGACTTTCAAAGGCTACACCGTGTCCGCCCATTTAACTAATCGGGCTTAGTTATTGAGGGCATGGTACACTTTATATTCGGTCGGTTGGCCTCGGGCTATAATCGGGTTACCTTAATTGGGCTTTAGTCGGGCCTTAACCGGGCTACGGACATGTTTAATGTTAAACGGGCTTTAACCGGTTTTTAAACGGGCCCTCTTTAAAATGTGCTCTTATATTCCGGCCCACTCATGCAAGCCCAAAAAAATGAAAATAAATCAATAAATGATACCAAATATAACCATTATTTAAAATGTGAACATGTCTTTATTTTTTAGTTTTTATTCTTTAATTTGGGGGCTAAAATAGGTATTCTACAATCATTAAAGGGTCGGGCCAAGTCGGTGCACAATAGGCCGGTCTTGGCCGGGTATTATTCGGTCGGTCTCGGTCGGGCGCCCGACAGTCCAAGTAGCAAAACCGAGACCGACCATTTATAAACAGGCCGGGCTCAAGCCCGACACGTTTAATAAATGGTCCGATCCGGGCCGGTCTATAAACGGTCGGTCCTGATCAGCTTAATCGGGTCGGACCATGAATTGACACCCCTATATGTGATAGTGGACTAACAAGACCTTTCATTTGTACGGCAGAAATAGCATGCCAATGCAAATTTTTTTTTTGGTACGATGCCGATGTGATTAACATTCTCTCCACTGTGTAGGAAGCTTTTATTTTTTTT
>NW_024868415.1:67386-119877 GCF_013358625.1 Macadamia integrifolia | reverse complement strand
TTCTTCTTGGACTATGTTTTTCTCCCTCTTTGAACCATTCACTTCCACAATGTTTCTTTCAATCTACCATTTGAGTCTCCAAAAAGGTGTGTGAATCAAAGGGGAAGAAAGAAGAGAAATATAGAAAACTGTTAGTGAGAGTTTGAAGTGTTTGTTTCAAACAACAAAAGGCACATTCACACTTAAGTAGCCGTATCGTACCATATCGGTACGTATCGGTTCGATACTGTACGATACGTACCGATACTCACGGGAATTTTCTTATTTTCAAAAGTTCGTATCGCAGAGTATCGTACGTATCGGTACCGATACGGTACTACTGATACGCCGATACATAAAAGAGGGCCCAAAATTTTCTGTAGCGTATCGGTATGTATTGTGCCGATGCCTACCGATACGGCACGATACGCACCGATACTTAAAACCATGATCTTATCCCAACTGAATGGGGTCGGCTACATGGATCCCAAGAAAAGAAGAAGAATAAGAAGATGATGCAATAAAAAAAAATAGTCAACATAATAAAAAGTTAACCCCAACAATTATTGGAAAAAAAAAACCTGCTATTTGCTCCTTGTAAAGATTTGAGAACCAAAATCCAAGAAGAAGAAATAAGAAAAAGACAATGAGGTTGGTGTAACTTGGGAGTCAACCGTATGGTTGGTTCTTCCCCTTTCATTCAATATAGAGTCATAGACTACCTATTACATAGTCATAACCCAAATAGGAAAGTAGAATGCATAATCAAAATAGGAAACTAGCTCTAACTTAGCTAACAACTATCCTAAATCCAATTAGGACACTAACAAAGATATATCAAATATAATCCCACAGTATGGAGGTCTATGGTCACCCATAGCCCTCCAACCGATACATGCTCTCATATACTATTAAAACGACACAACGAGAAAACCTTCCTTTCCGTCAAGCGCTTTAGTCAAATCAATCTCTTGCGGATCTTTATTCAGTCATCTATCCGAATCCATCTTTGTGTATCTTATGATCACTATTCCATTTTGCCACGGATAGATCTATCTGGTGAATCGTCCATTTACTGTTGATAGAGAAGATCTCAATGTTGGTCCCTACCCGCTTTCTTAATTTCTCGAAACAAATAGGGTAGGCCAGGGAAGCGATCCAGCCCTGTCGTTGCTGCATCCCGATCGAATGTTCAAAATTCCTAATGATAGAAAGACTCATGGGCTATCTTGAATCATAATCCAGAGAAGAATCTGATGATGAATCCGTTCCATCTAGGTAGAGCGATTCATTCGCAAACGAGGGGAGAGGGAGATAGAACATAAGGGATTATAGGTGAGGGCCACAGTCAAGAAAAAGGGAAAAAATTAGGGTTTACAGGAAAAAAAAACCTTCTCCATCTGATATACCAAGTGAGTAGGATTCTTCAATCCGACTGTGGTCTTTTTCAGTTCATTTTGTATTCTTCATACTTTTTCATCAGATAACGTCCGAGGAGACGTCGGTGAATACGGCTGCCATGTATCTTGATGGTTCAGCCAAGTTCTGGTGGCGGACCAAAAGACGTAAAGAACGCGGAGCGTGAAGTGCAATTAGATCAATTTGGGGGACGAGTTTCAGGCATAATTGAGGGTTCCTGCCCGGTTGTGGTCCGCCATGTTGATGAGCCTGAAGCAAACAAGCCCTATACGCGAGTATGTGAAGGCCATCTCTTTCGTAGTTCTCCTTGGACATTTTGGATATGACGGAAGAGGACCGGCTCTTCGATTTCATGAAGGGGCTCCAACCAGCGCCAAAATGTCCCTTTACTTACTAGATAGGGGGGCGGCACAGGCAGCTAGCCTGCGTCATTGAAAGTACTTAGCCAGGGGGAGTCGAGACCAGGCCAAGGGCAAGGGCCTAAAGTCTCGAAAAGGCAAGGACTCCAAGAAGAAGCCAAGCCTAAGGCCAAGAACAGCGAGCTCAAGATCAGGAGCCAAAGCGGACCGATAAGAAAGAAGGAAGGCTTCATCTGCTCCAAGGCAGAGCGACTGCCCTAAGAGGAACGATTCCCTCGTCTGAGAACCGCCATTCACGCACTAAACGGAGAGAACCTAAACAAAAATGCAGAACAATAAGGCCCCATGCTCTCCTCTCTCCCCTTTTTTTAGCCAACACCATTAACCACTGTTGTATTGGTCAAAGCAAAAAATCTGATGAATAGAAGGAAAGGAGATCAGAAAGATATGCGGACGACTTGACTATTGTATAGGTTGGATGTTTCCATGAGCGGTAAGCAACAGATCTCCCCTTATTTTGGGAAAGTTGGTGGCCACGTGTGAATTCTTTCAAGGCAAGGGGCGGCCTGATTCGTTCAGTAGATCCGGTTGAGGTGGTTTTCGTTTACCAGCGCGTAGGTAGTCTAAGTTCCTATGACCGAGTCTTTCTGGCCCCTATGAACATCTTTTCTTAATGTATTAAAGAGGGCCTCTCTAACCGGTGAAAAGTGGTGGGTGTCCACTAATGGCCATTCTTGGATCGGCTCCGATAACGCAATTCCGGGAGGAGTCGGTATAAGGGCACTGGATCCCTCGGACCTGGAGAACGTGTGACGCTGGGTCGGGGTTTGGTGAACCAACTGGTCGCTCCTCTAGTTGAAGTATCGTGCCCCTTTTTCGTTGCCTAGGTTACACCTTTGGAATACCCCACAAGGGGATTTCGCTCTACTCCCCCCAATCTTCACTTTACGCCACGCCAACTCTTCGTCGTGGAATTAGACACAGGGGAATCTCCATAGGAATTAGTCCCTCAGATTTCGCACGTAGGAGATCGAGACACATCCCTAGGGCTATGGGGAAAGATGTAGATCGATCGTCCTAGATAGACAACTACATAGAGGGTCTCTACAAGTCTATATATTCTTTTATTTCATTCCCCCGTAAGATCAATATCACAACCAATGAGGTCTGCAAGTTTCACATCTAAGTAATACCCCATCTAACACTCCTAATGGCATAGCTGCATCAGGGACTCTTCTGTAACTTGGAATCTGACCGTTGGATTGGTTTCAATTTCTGTTCTTCTGTTGTTTTAACATATTAGAGTAATCCATTGTATTCTGAAGTGCATCTGATATCCTGATCTTGTTTCATTGAATTTCTTTGATTCTGGCCATTAATCTTCACTTTGGTTCTGGTTTATTATTGTGTTTCTGATCCTAGGAGTCTAGGCTTCTAGAAACCCATCAAGGAGTATCAGAGTTATGACTAGCAGTGAGCCAAGGCCTCCTGATATGGCCAGCCCGTTGGAATCCTTCAATTGAATGGCTAGAAGTTTATAAAAGATTATTGACAATAATAAATAGATATCGAGTGACTTGCTACCACAGAACTGGAGAGTACTTTTTTCAGAGTATGTATTTTAATTTCCCAACACAAATAGTACAGTATGCTGGAGAGTACTTTTTTCAGAGTATGTATTTTAATTTCCCAACACAAATAGTACAGTATGCCTCAGGTTTTACGAGTGTATTTTTGCAGATTCAAGTATCATTTCCTCTAAAGTTAGATGCAAATCTAACGGTTGGAATTCAATTAACTAAATCCTACAGTTATTATCGCGTTAGCATACCTTATTCTTAGGTAATGTGTTAGCATGCCTCTCTCTCTCTCTCTCTCTCTCTCTCTCTCTCTCTCTCTATCTATATATATATATATATATTTTTTCCCTAACAATGGATATCTAGGCCTTCGGCTTGATTAGTCCTGCGGATCTATACTGACCCCACAATCACATGGATTGGATCAGATCAAGGTTGATAATCCACACCTCTCACTAAATATTCCTGAAGATCCTAGAACAGAGGGATAGCTGCCTGTTAATTAAGCTGCTAATAATACCATTAGAGTTCAGAGAGTTCCTACAAACCAGTCCTCCTCTGAGGATACTTTACATAGTACTTTTGAAAATGGTCTGAATTCTAGGAAGACTAGTGATGATATACCCAAAAGCTAACCTAGATCTTATCTATTTATCCCATTTTTCATTCAAACATTCTGATACGTAAGTAGAGTTTAAGATGAAATTGGACATTTAATTATAGAGGGAGTTATCTGTAGGGCTGTGAATAATGATTTGAAATACCTGTATGATCTGGAGTTTCATTTTCGTTTCTTTGTTCTACTTCCACACGTCAGTCTTGTAAATGTCCCACTTTCACCCATTAGATGGGTACCATCCTTACTGCATGTGCAATACAAAATGATGCAGCTAGGTAAGAAGTAAACTAGCTCCTTCCACACCGTATGATGCTCCATTTTTTCCAATTTGGGTTAAGCCCCCCACCCCACACACACACACACTTTTATGCTGTCTATCATTGTTGTCCTGTGCTTCCTCCAACAAATGTAGTTCTTCATCTTGAGCAACTATTTTCCTAAAATGTATTACCATTGATTATCATCAAAATATTCCTCAATCCAGTCCTTGCTACTTTGGTTCTATTTGGTTGTTTTCAGTAGCTTATATTTTCTTCCCCCTCCCCCTCCCTCTCCCTTTTCCTGTACAGCTGAGCATAATTGTGCTATTTACCAGAGCCCCACGAGTGCATCTTATCTCTCAATTCGACTACAAGAATGATATCACTGGTAACATGGGGAATAAAGCGGCAGATGTATCCTGGTTGGAAAAACGGGTTCAACGCCTAAAGGATGAGATGTTCATGGTTGAGGCTCATTTAGAGAGGATGCGCCATGAACATGAGCTGTTAAAGTCACAACTACATTCCTTGAACCTCAGATAATCCAAGATTGTCACCCACCCCACTCTTATGTATGGCTGGCTGTATATGTTAAGTCACCTGCTAATTAATCTATCATGAATTTCTGCTTGTTGCATGGCATTTCCTGTTGTTCAAAAGAAAAATATTTTTGGTTCTCATTGATTACCACATTAAAAGGGGAAAGAGGGGGGTGGGGGGGACCAGGACGTAAATGAAGGGGAATTCACATTATCGTCATGAAAAAAGCAATTGGCTTTAATATATATATATATATATATATTATTATTTTAATCCTTCATGGTAAACTATTTTTATGAATGAGATCCATAATTCTTGTACCTTGTAATTGAAAAAAGAAATTATTTAGAGTGAATGTAATAGTTATAAGAGGGTATAGATAGTTCTTTTCATTCTAATTAATAAATACTATATATCTATATATAGAAAGCAGCAGTCCCCATGACATTTTTCCCACCATTTTAAACCAATTATATTTAATGATTAGGGGAAAATTATGTGAATAAAATCAAGATTTTTTTATTTCCCCTGATAATTTTGGCAACTTCTAATTGCAAAAGAACATTTTCAATTTTTCTCACCAGAGAGTGTCAAAGGTACAATTTATGAATGCGATGCTCTGGAAATCTTATTGATGCTATGATCATTGTAGCCATCAATATATTTGATGATATTTCTGGGTGAATCACCTATGAGGCTAACCTACTCGAATCGATCATGTGGACTATGGCTGCTTGAAAATCAATTACTCCTAATGATATGCAGTAGTTGTAGGCATTACCCTTATCTCTTCTTTTTTTGCTGTTTGATCTGACCTACTGACGAATGCAAGTTCTTAAACAAAATCTGGTTGTCTAAATTTGCATGGCTTTTATTTATTTTTTTATTATGAATAAATAATTCAATACCAAGGAGAATAAATATAAAAGGGGAGGAAAGGGGGAAGGAGGCTAGCAATCAGCCAAGCAAGAGGGGAACAAAGCCATCAAAGGAAGAGGGAGGGATGGATGGATGGATGATGGTATTGGGGAGACACCATGAGACAACAATAAGCTTGTTTCGTGAGAAATGCTTTACACTACGAAGGGGGAAAGAAGCAAGTTTAGAACTGACATCAAAATAGATGGTTTTTCCAATCTTGTCATAGGACCTAGAGTTGGACGTATGTCTGAAGATTCTTCTACATCCAAATGTAGTTAGTTTAGAGTTGACATCAAAATAGATGGCTTTATAAATCTTTTTGTAGGATCTAGAGTTGGATGTCTACCTACGAAGATTCCTCTACATCCAAATTGGGTAGATGGTGGTACAGAAGACAAACTTTTCGCAATGTCACAAATAGAGGATCCATCAAAGTCATGTCGACCCAAATTCACTCTTTACATAGAAGACGAGCGTGTTTACTGGGAAGTCAGTAGCCCAGCAGTGTCTAAGGACCTTTCAGATGACAAAGGAGAAGGGGCATGAGAAGAAAAGATGGTCAACATTTTCAGTTCCGTTCCAACAAAGGCAGCAGGAGGGAGGGACTTGGATAGAGAAGAACGAAGTTTATGTCCATCATAGCCATTACATATAGGGAGGGGAGGGCAGGGAGCTTATGGTTGAAACTTGAAAGCCAATAAGCTCTTGTATGGGGAGATGCTTAATCTACAAAGCTGCCATTTTCCTTGGAGTTCCATGTGCACAACATTGTTGGAAGCAGCAGAACCTCCCTCCTGGTTAAACTGCATAATCATTTTGGTGGTTTTAGATCTCCCTTAGTTGCCATTCTCATTGTTTGTTTTGTATGACTACAAAAGCTTTGCAGTTCAGATGTTGGTAAGTTGATACTTTTTTGCGTAGTACAATGCTTCTAATGTGACCAAAACTATGAATCTTCCTACAAAATCCCAAGGATCGGCTGAGTACTTAATGACAGTTTATTCATGAACTTGACTGGTACTTTTTAAATCTCACATTTGGATTAGGTGGAAAATTTGAGTCTCTGCTTACCTGGTGGAACATCATTGCCCTAATGTGTGCTACCCAATCCAAGTCCCTATTAACACATATTTCAGCTATCCCACTTCAAGTCAAGAAGCGATGAACCTTTAGGCTTGTTGCCACTGATGGAACCGAACTGATATATAATCAATAAACTTAAAATTAGGGCTAGCACATTAGAACAGATTTAGGGGAAAAGGTGGAACAAAAAAAAGCAGAACGGCTTATTTATAACCAAAAAAAAATGTTTGAAGTGGTCAGGTTCTATTAAATTAATTAAAAAAACGTTATTCTCTGCAGAATCACGTACTATGGTTTACATTTCAATCCAAGTGCTTGAACCACTTAAAAGGAAAAGACATAATAACTACAGGACCAGGACCCACCATTAATTTCTAGGGAAGAAAGATTAACAGAAAAAAATAAGTAACTAGCAAAACAACTTGGACTAACCATAGGCCACGCATGTTATCTAGGTTAGGTTTACGAGCTAGTCAAAGTCCAACAATTGTGTGGAATTAAGTCTGTGTTTGGTATGTATTCTAGGTTAATAATGCATTTCAAAAAATCATACCAAACTTAATCTTAATTTTAATGTTTACTATACGATTCCTAATACTTTTAAAGTGTAGTTGTATAATTTATTCTCCTTAATCGTGATTTAGAGTTAAAATCTTTAAGGAGTAGCATGTCTTGGCACTCACAAAATATTAAGAACAATTATACGCTATTCAAAAAGTGGGTACAAATGTTTACAAGCATGGTTGAAAGACTAAGGGATGCGTTTGATATAATTTCCTTGAATGCATTATCGGTTGGGGTGTCTCATGTCTGGCACTCACAAGAATGCATACCAAAAACAGCATAAAACTTCCTTTGGGTGTTCTTCTCTGATTTGTCAAAATTTTACTTTCACCCTTACAAGGCATGAATTCTTGGTCCGGCAGGTCATCTCTATTGTTACTCAGTTGTACACATATTAGATGTTAATGAAAATTTTGTACACAAATAATTTATTGGGTCTCATGTTCACATATCAAATGTTAATACAAATAGAGTTTGTCAAGCGGAAAAATAAAGCTCTAAAAAGTTAGGAATATAAGAGGATGCATAATGGCTATCGAAACATTAGTATGTGTCCATGAACACATATGAGGATGCATGCTAATACTAATACACGGGATGGTATATGATTGAATTAGACTTTGAAATTTGATATTTAATTCATCCAAATCATCTTTCCATGTGGCATAGATAGGTTTGCGAGACCATAAGTGATTTTTCTTTATTACTATCATTTTTTGTGTGTGTGTGTTTTATTATTTTCTTTCCAAAATGAAATCTATTAGTAGCGAGGGAGAGTGGTTACACTAACCTTTATGAATTGGATGCTTGATCCAAGTTTCACAAACATGGGAAAAGGTTCTCTGAGCTGACAGCGAAGGGTAGATTAGCATCCTCTCTCTCTCTCTCTCTCTCTCTCTCTCTCTCTCTCTCTCTTCATGATCAGCATCATTATCATCATCATCACATGAAATTGACTTCTATGTCCATTTATGTATGAAATTTTTTCGTCGCTCCTTATTAGTACACTCCTCTATGTAGTCTCAATCATTCTAATGTCACCTTCACCATTGCAACATCACAATCAGAGAAATTGGAGTACTCCTGGATCTATCATTTTTTACTTTGCAAGACAATTTCTAAAAAGAAAGGACCCAGAGTTCTCATAGATCATTTCTACATTGCAAGGACAATTTGGAAATAGAAAATGCCCAAAGGTTTACGTTTGAAGAGTTGGGCTGATATTAGTTTGGATTTAATTAATCTAAAGATTAACAACCACCCCCCCTCCCTTTCCTCCAACTCTTCAAAGGTAACCGTCTGGATCTTTTCTATTCCCAAAAATTGTCCTTGCAAAGGGGAAATGACATAAGGTAACACTAATTTCTCTGATTATGATGTTTGTGATGATGATGGTGATGGTGATGGCGATGGCGGTGGCGGTGGCGGTGGCGATGGCGATTTAGGATGATTGTCACAGTATAATAAACCCTTGGTTGGTTTTCTTCTGCCACGGTCAAGGGAGACCCAGATGTTTGGATAATTTTGAGAGGGTATCGGGGAATAGTACAAGATAATGTCGATCTTGTACAATAGGAGACAGACATTAATGACTCTAAGATGTTGTAGGAAAACTTTCTCCATGATACACTTACTGGTTTAAGTGTTAAGTGTCACCGATGCTGGGTATTGTGGTCATTACACATGGCTGCATCATCCATAGAAATCTAAAATACCTCCATTAAACCTTTCTTCAGTGACTCAAGATGCCCATCTATCTCAGCAGATGTGAACCCTACAAGCTTGTGCTTCTGCTACCTAATCACATGGCATCTTCATATAAAAGCTTAAAAAGTAAGATAAACAAAGTGATAATTTGGTCTGCCTGAAACCTTGAATCTCCAGTGAAGACCCACAACAGTGGCAAACAAATAGGATACTTCTGGAGTATCTCTCTCTCTCTCTCTCTTCTTTTGGCTATTCCCTAGGAGGCATCAAAAGAAAAAGCAAAACCTTGCTCTGCTCTTTCAATTGTGGTTGAGTGGAGAGATCTGTAATGAATGGTGACCACCCCACTTGAAAACTGAAAACAGAGTCCCTATAGTGGACTAAAAAAAAGGTGAGAATGGAATTATGAGTCTTAGGGGAGGGGCCCTTTGAGATGTCTTCTTTTATAATTCCAACATTCACACTTACACAAAAGCTTAGGCTGGCTCCTTTCAAAAAGCTAGGAACAGGAGATCCACCAGATTTACTTGGGAAATTAAAAAAAATTATAATATTATTATTAATAATGACAAAAGTAGGGATGAGTAAAGATAATTGAACTAATCATTCTAATCACTACAGAGCTAATCTCATGTTCACATTAGTATTTGGCACTAAGATTTCATGTCCCCTTTTGCTTTCATGGACCTTCCTAGTTGTCCAGTGATGATGATCATAAAAAGTTAGATAAAATTAAAAACTAAACAAAAGCAGCCACTCATCGATCCACTTATTTGCCATGTCATCTTATTTTATTTGGTGGCGCGCCATTTTTGTCAGTCTATCATTGGTCTATTCTTTGTATATGTTCAAGCCTCTCCCACCTTAGAAAGGTAATTTTAAGGTTACCATCAACATAAATATATATATTTTTATTTTATTTTTTGTTAATGAAAACTTGTTTTTGGACACAACCTCTGCTGTGAAGAGGGGGGTAAGGCTTGCGTACATTTTTCCCTCTCAGAATTGGTGAGAGAGAGATTCTGCAAAGTAATTATCTTAAATAACTAGTATCAATTATAAATAAAAAAATATGATATAAAGAATGATGTTTTACAAAAAAATTAAACTAGAGTGGATGAAGTGGAGAGGTTCTTCTAAAGTGTTGTGTGATTGATGGAAGGAAAATTTTGTAACACAGTCATACGATTGGCTATGATATATGGTTGGAGAAGATGGAAAAACTCAATGCACCATAGATGAGGATGTTGAGATTGATGAGTGACAAAACTAGGTATGGTAAAGTAATGAACAATCATATTATAACTGATTTGAGAATAGCTCTGATATATGATAAGCTACGAAAAAGTCATTTGAGGTGATATAATCATGATCAACGGAGGCCTTTGAATGTTCCAATATGAAAAATGATTTGATTCAAATTGAAGGATATAAAAGAGCTATGGGTAGACGGTAGACTTAAAAGTAACCCTAAGAGAAATGATGATAAAAAAACGCGCATAATTTATGTGTATCAAGTACAATCTTAAATAAAACTTATTGAAGGACAAAGTTTCATGTAACGGATCCCATTTAATTGGGATCAGGCTTAGTTATTATTGTATGGTGTTAATTTGGGTCATAGATGGTTACAACTACTCAACTTTAATTCTTATTAAGGCCATCACCATCGAAGAGTGAATTTTGATGAATTGGAACCATTTCAGTCATTACATCAACAATAACTCACTCCAAACTGTGAACCAACAATGCATCAAATCAATACTTGAAAGGTTTTCAACTGTTAATACCATAGCCGACCATATTAAGGAAGCATATCACCTCTTTTGTGCTTGTTGGGTGACAAGAAGTGTTTGAGAAGATGCCACAAAAAAAGAACTAGTGAAGCTAGTTATCATGATTCATTACTAATCCATTGATCCCTATATTGACTAGTGTTAAAACCCATAATGGATCTTCACTCAAATGGGGCCATGGATATTTACTTTCTTATCTGGGTATTTTATGCCACATCGGCAAAAGCTTTATTCCATTCATATAGCCATCTTTAAATACTTTGATTGGTTATTTTCTACTTGAATAAAATTCATTTCCTGGCCTACAATCTTGTTGGTTACTCTAATTTTGTCCCCCTTGTGGACAGAGTTGTCATCACGAACCACAATATTAATGCTTAGCTCATGATTTCAAGTATTAGGATCAGATTATGCAAATTGATTGATTCTACTAGGATTGATAGAGCTTGATACAATCTTAGATTCCCTGAAAATCTTATTTTTATATTTTAAATCAAAGGAATTTGATTAGTAAAATGATTTTTATCAATCAAATTTGATATGTTACGGAGCTAATTATACCATTATTTGAGGTGATTATTACAAAATATTCAATTTTCATTCTTTTTTTTCTTTGCAACCAAACAAAACCAGTTAGAGAAAATAACTAGGAAAGCAAATTCTTGGCGGTCAATAAGCCTTATATTCTCGGTTCTCTTAATGCTTTCATGGTTAAATATAGGGGTGTCAAAACCTAATTCAAATCGATAAAACTGATCAAACTGAAATAAATCCAACGGACTCAAAGATTATTTGGGTTGGCTTCTTTTTGGGGTATTATGACCCTCAATCAAACCTCATGGGAAACCGAAACCGAACAAATCTAAAATAGTTTAAAATCCAGACCAACACCAAAACCAAATTGATAATAAACCGAAACTCATAAAAAAAGTCATTTTTTTTTGCATAATTTTGTATACATTTTTATGGCAAAACCAAAAGTGACCCAATAATAAGTCAATACAAAAAATCAAAACAAAACCAAAATCGGAATCAAATTGAAACTGAAATTCCTTATTAATTTGAATTTGGTTTTATCATTTCCACACCAAAACCAAATTAACCCAAACCCAAACCGAACCAACCGATTAATCTATAGTATGGCTTTAACTGTTCTAGACCATTTCTATGGTCTGCAAGACTTGGACAGTAGTAGACAAGACAAGGACGTAACGTCACGACTTATAGTGGTGAAGCCACGATGAGAAAATTTAATCCATGCCACTATAACACTCTCCCATTGGCGTCCAGAAATCCATAATTTAAAATGCTTAAATGACACGTGGCGACCATCAACAGGTGAAGGGGAAGTCCATTGTTGCTCCTTGGCACTGTCACTATCATCACCCAACAAAGATCCGACCACTTTCTGATTCGATGGTTTACTGTGACCCCGGTTTTATGAATATGGCCAAAAACGTCAAATTGGTTTCTAAATTCTAACCCGACATACTTCAAATTCTCGTGATAAAATGATTCGGTCTTTTGTCTTGTATAATTCATTGACTCTGATTGACCACGCATGCGTGCGTGGGCCCCACCACATAGGTTCATCTAATGAGATTTTTTTTTTTTTTTTTTTGAAGTGGGTTTAAATCTTATGACAATGTAAATTCATGAAAGGTAGGTATGTTGTATGCAGTTCTACATTGGTTCAATGAATCGGTTGAACCGGTCATATTAAATCAACTGTAATTGATTCGATTTCGGCCAATCTAATATAGTGATTTTATTTTATTTTATTTTATTTTTTTTTGTCGATTCTTAGCAGAATATTGCAAGTTTTTCTCGATTTGAATCGAAATTGATGGTGCTTGGTTCTAGTTATTCGAGTAGTGATTTTTATCCTCATTTTTATCGTTACTCTCGAAGAATCTGCAACTTTAACTTGTTGTAAATAATGTAAAGGTAAATGTTTTTGTTCGAGAGTGAGGCGTACGCCAACAATCCTTGTGTGTTTCTCTCTCTCTTATCCTTTCCTGTGAAATGATATTTCTATATTCTTTCTCCTTCCCATAATGAGTATATGGCCAGATGAGGAGCTGTTTATGTAATGATAGAAGAGAAAAAAGTATGGACATGAGAGAGGAAAGAGAATTGTTGGTAATTTCTATCATGAAAAGGACAAATATCAGAAACTATGGCTTGTCATTTTCTATGTTTTGTTTTGGGTTGGGACGGTAAAGAGGGTGGGGATGGGAAGGGAAGACATGGAAAGCTACCCATCATCTTATAAACTTTTTGAACAAAGACAACAAGGGAAGGGGGAGAAAAAAGAAAAGTCATTTTAAAGGGATAAAACCAAACAACTCCCCACCACCCAAAAAAATAGTTGATTATAGAATCTATTTTTAATTAGGCAAATTCAAAATGTTATATCTCAAAATGATTTATAAAAACAGTTCTAAAGAAGAATGTCGAATTAGTGCCAATGAAGATGCTTAAGTATAAGTTTTTTTTTTTTGGGTTAACAATGGATATTCAGGCCTTTGGTCTGACTAGTCCCGCGGACCCATACTAACCCTGTAATCTCATGGACCGGGTCATACCGGGGTTGAATGCTTAAGTATAAGCTAGACATCATTAATTAAGTTTGTTCATGACTTTTCTAATTCTATTATTTTACCTTTTGGTATCAACCTTATATTACTAATAAAAGCCTGTTTAGTAGATACATTTAGTCCAATAAGACTTTGTACTATATGCTACAAATTATGTTACAAAATAATTTCTAAATATCTTGCTAATAAGCTTCAACATTTTGCACCATATTGTGTCTTTGTTTCAAGCTGTTTTTATTATTAAAAAAAAAAAGACAATGATATATTTTTTTATCAAAAAAAAAATAATAGTAATAATAGTAATAATAATATTATTATAATTACTCATGACATATTCCATTTAATTTTTTTTTTATTATTTCTAAAGATGGAATAAAATACAAGGATTAGACTCTTACATGCAATAACCTCTTTGCTGGTTGATTGAAACTTCTTTAGATCTTGATTGTTACTTAAATTATAACTAGGAAATTTCAGGAACTATTTCTCAAATAAATATAGTAAAGATATGTTTCTTATAGCGACCAAATTGTATTTAATACATAACTACTCGCAATTATGTCATTTTAAGGATTCTTTTTTCATGTAATAACTATCAAGAATGAAGAACTTGCCAACTAACGACTTATCATATTTTAAATAGGAAGTTACTTGTCATAGTTTACTTATTGTTATTATTATTATTAATTTTTTATGATAAGAGAGAATGCTACCCCCTGGTGTGTACCTATGCCTACACAAAATGGTGTAAAAAGACTATATTGCCCCGCACTTAAGATATTGGTGCACGCCCTCCTATTGACCCCATCCGTTGACATGTACTAACAACCAGCGGATAGTGTTCTTTCACCATTTTTTATGTTAGTACATAGTCTTTACTATTAGATGGGCAAAACAAAATGTTTTTTATGAGAAATGAATATTATTGATTTTATTAAAACATTTTGTTGAAAGACATTAGGCATCACCATGATAGACTTTAATTGCAATAAAGCATTGATCATTATTGTTAGGTGGTGAATACAATGTCTTATATATAAATTAAAAAAAAATATATATCTTTAAGCATGCACATATGCAAGCTAGACTAGAACAAGAAACCCATTATAATCAATTTGGATGGTCCAGGTTGTAGGATAAAATAGGTTCAAACCCCAAAAAATTATTGATCATACTCAGGTTGATAGTGGACTTTATATATATATATATATAACCAAATATATATATATATATATATATATATTTTGGATAAAAGGATTTCAATAACAATTTAAACATGTGATACTTATGAAGCATGACAAATATCTTATTAGTGTATCATTATACAGCTAACTACGTCAAGATAATAAATGTGGAATTATTATTGTCACAAAAGGTTTATTATTTTTTCAAATATGATAAAACATTTATTCTATCAAGGGGATATTATCTATTATGATCGTTGATATAAATGACATGGTCTAAAATAGCCGCGTGTCAAATTTCAAAGTCTAATTCAACCAAAATATATATCCTTTTGTATACAAGCATGTCTCATACATGCCCTTGCATGTGTGCTAGTATTCTAGACATTTCTATGCACTCTCCTAATTTTAAATAGGAATAAATGATAGCTCTCTTTGGTATCGTTTTTCTTTTTGATTTTTGTTCACAAAAATAGTTTTGGTTGCATTTGGTATCATTTATGGAGTTTGTTTCTATTTTAAAAAAAAATTAGTAAAACACAAAAACCAAAAAGAGATCAACAATCATTTATGTGATTTGGCCAAAAATAATTTTTAGTTATTTTTGTTGTGAACTTTAATGAGCATGTGCTTAAAGGCTCAATATAGAGGGGTAAAGCAATCATTTGCTTTATAATTAAAAATCCAAGCCCCTTGCGCCCTTTTCTTCCATCTAAAGTAGAGAGAGAGAGAGAGAGAGAGAGAGAGAGAGAGAGATAAGAAAAATGGGTGAAAGTAATTTCTTCATCTATTTCCTTAAAAAACTATTTTGCACAGATACCAAACTATTTCTCACAAAAAATCATTTTTGTCAAGTAGTTACCAAACCATTTTTATGTTTTGATAAAAAATGGTTTTCATTACTGATTTTTGTTAAATAGATAAAAATAAGAAAGAAAATTAATACCAAAGAGGGCCTTAGATTTGCCTTGCCATTATAGAAACTTCATCATTCCATTGTTACTAGGATAACTAATCTAAATAAATATATGGACTATAATTGAGAGCACACCTGTCATGACCCTATGTTTTGATTTACTTTAATTTTAAGAAAAATAACATATTAGATTGATGACAAATTGTTTTTTCTAAATAATGAAGCAACAACCTTATGATATTAAGTTCAAACAATATTTTTTTTAAAGAGCAAATTTATGAGATCCCAAGAATTAGCTATCTAGTGGATCACTCCAATTGCGTTGGATCACATGTATCTCTTATTTAGTTTCTGTTCATAAAAATTTTCATTCCATGAAGTCCAAGTAAACAAACTTGAGGGTCCTCTAAGTGGCAGATGTGCAGGCTCAAAAGACATTTTTTAGAACAATAAAAATATAATTAGAGTAGATTTAATGTGAGTTGGCTTATTATAAAAGAGAATAATAAGAATATTATATCAAACTAGGATTATATAAAAAATGTTTAATTAAGTGCCCTAAGAATTGGAAAGAAATATTTAGTTAATTATAAATAAAATCATATATGATTTGGGTTTATTTGAATTAAATAAAAAAGGAAAAAAATCTCTTTGAGTTAGGGGGCATAGTCTACACACCTTGTCGCATGGTCTTTTTATTAATATTTTAAGGAGAGAGAAAATTAAACAAAAAAAAACTCAGTGAAATGGTGTAGGTTAAAGAACCCTCTCCCATAATGTGGGAAAATGTTTTTTTGAGCCAACTACGGAGGGTACACTAGTACCCTCTCTTATCCTCACATAAATTATCTTTTATATATATATATATATATATAGGGAGGGAAAGTAGATAAAAACTAAGAGGCTTAAACTCAAGACCTCTTGATGAGCAAAGACTTTTTGCACACCACAGCTCACCAATTGTGCTAAGCAATTGTTATTAAAATTACCTTTCTTCCTCCTCTATGCCACATCATTTCTCATTCTTCATTGATACGTTTCCTATACCTCTTGTTTGGAGAGCCCTCTCCCAAAAAATATATAACAATAGTCCTAATTTTTTTATTCCTACCCAAAAAAAAATATCCTAATTGATTAATTTGCAAAATACCAACTCTCCCCATTTGTTAAAGGTTAACTCTGAATGAAAGTTCCTCTTCTTAAAATTAGACTCATGCCCTACTTTCAACTACAAAAATTTCTAAATAAATATTTATATTTTTCTTTTCCGAATAAAAAAAAATATCATTTGCAACATCTTTAGAAGCCATTATATCAAAAAATACCATAAACAAAAACAAATGACTTTGTGTGCATTTTGAATTACTACCTTTTCTTCATCAACATTTGGCCTTCATTTGAAAAGCATTCTTGAAATCCATTCTAGGCTGATATTATGCTTTGAAATGATAAAAGCAATTATATTTATTATTTTAACATAATAAAATATGCTATTAACTAAAAATGCATTTCAAGAATACTTACCAAATGCAGCCTTAATATACCAATATTTTTTTTTGATAAATAACATACCAATATAAAAGCCTTAGGAAACTCTGGTTGCTGTTAATTCCGGAATTTAGGAAGGAAGCCACAAAGGAGATGCTTTACTTTAAGATTGGAAATTCTTCGTGATTTAAGGGCTTGTTTGGTGACCCCATCAAATTTGGGCCGGGTTTTTTTTTTTTTTTTCAAATCTTGTATTCTGAAAAAGATATGTGGATCAAAGAGGGAACAGAAGTGGGGCCCACAATACAACGAAGTGGGACCCAATAAGACTGCTATACTAAGGGGAGTGGGCCCACCAAAACCCCAAAAGTGTCTTCTTTTCCCAGCTGCCCGGCGGTAATATCCACTGTTTACACATGACCCTCAGACCTCTAAATTTGAAAAAAAAAAAAAAAAAGTACTTATTAGTACTGAATTTCAGAAAAATTTTATATATATAAAAAAAGCCAAAAGCGAGAGCTCCAGCTACAGCTCTCTCGTGTTAGTCCTCCTCCTCACTCCGCAGTCCTCTCTCTTTCTCTCTCTAGAGTTCGTTCTCACACTAGATAGAAGAGATGTGAGAACTGAGTGAAGTACATCTCAAGCTCCGTAGAACCCCCAGTTCGAGCTCTGGAAACCCTAGATTCATGCACCATTATTCAACTGATAACCAGGAGAAGAGAGAGAGCCAAGCTATGTTTCTTCACTATTGACTGGTGCGTCTGTCGAGCTTCTTCCTCTACTTCTCTGTTGCCATTGCTCTCTCTCCTCAATTAGTTCTTTGGGTTGGATTCTAGGTTTCTAGATCTTTAGTTTTTGTTTAATTCTTAGTATTCCCCCCCTTTTTTTTTAAGTTCTTCCGTGGTTTTGAAGGGTCCAGCTTTGAAATCTCACTCTTGATGGGGACTGTTCATGTTGGAATAATATTGCATTTTGCTTTTTAGTGCTTGCAGGTGTATTCCTGCTTTTGTTCTCGATGTTCTGAAAAAAAACTTTAATTTAATTTGCCAGCCACTTTTGCTCTTATTTTATTAAGTTTCAGTTCCTTACTTGTTTGTGAGTTAAGGTAAGCATCAGGATTCAGGAGCCATTGTTTGCTTTTACTCTTTTATCTGCTAAGATTTAGAAATGGGTAAATTCTTTTTGAATTAGAGGATTGTTTCTGATGGTTTGGAAGTTGTCAAGTGCTTCATAAGGTCAGTACTGGATTTGGTTTTCTACTACTATCTAACTCTCTTATTTGATGTGATTTAACTCTGCTTGGCTACTAGCTGCTTTCTGTGTCCTTTAGATACTCTTTCATTTGGAAACTATGCATGTATCATTTGTGTTTAGGCTTTATCTTGATTTGGCAAGACTATGTCTTCCCTGTTTGATCTCAACTTGTTTCTCGATTGGATCTTTGTTATGCTGATTTCCACTCTACTAATCAGTTTAATTGAATCTGGAATTAATTAATTTATTTTGATGGGATTTTCATCTTCTTCGTAGGTTTGTGCAAAAGGAATTTGGTTTACCTGCATAACTGCGTATATACATTAGTTATTTATTGTCCTGGAAATTATAGGACGATTAAGGCCTCAAGTTTCTCTGTGGTGTTGCTCGTTAATTATTCATTACTCAGTACTTCGTTGTTTCAGAAAAAAAGAAATCCTGTGGGTTTTAAAAGGAAGAAAGAATAGAATTTAGTGGAGTACTGGGTTGGTGCTTTAGTTAGAAGATCCATGTAATGATATACAATCATCTGAAATGGAGAGGATTCCTGAATCAAAGATGGTTCCCAGGAAATTTCCTGAGGTGGGTCAGTTGTCAAAGATACGTGCAAATGTTGTCAGAGAAGATGAGGGTCCATCCAGTGCCCGTGGATCTCAAAGTTCAGACTCACCCGCCCTATTAAAAGCATGGAAAGGGAAAAGCTCTTCCCGAGAATCAGAGAAGATTACCCCTGATGTTTTGTCCTTTAAGGGCAGTGGAGATTCCTGTGAAGAAGGTGGTTCTAGTTCTTTCTCTGGGGCTAGTCATCCTCCTGAACCAGTCGATACCGATCTGATGAGAACTGTCTATGTACCAATTGGTCAAAACAAATCTGAGAATGGACGCTTGGTGAAAAGCTTGTCCACGAAGGGTCCCTTTATAGAGGATCTTTCCCTCCGGATTCCTGGCATGAAATCTAGTACACCTATTCTTTCACCTGGAGAAAACCTGGTTGAAGAACCTAATGATTTGGGTACATCATCTTCTCCAGTTTCAGTTCCTCGTGCGTCGCATGCTACAGATAACACACTTCTACCACCAGATTCTGAGGAGAAGGAATGTGTTTGGGATGCTTCTTTGCCTCCTAGCGGTAATGTAAGTCCTCATAGTAGCATCGACAGTATTGGTGTTGTCACTGCTATGAGCATTGTCAACAGCTGTACTAGTACATACAGAAGTGATGGGATTACTAGTGATGGTATGCTTAGTGTGGAAAGGAACTGTGAGAGTGCTAAAGGGAGTGTTAGAGGAGACTCACTTGAAAGTGCAAAAACTAGTGTTAGCCGTGCAAGTGATAGTAGTGGCCTTAGTGATGACAGTAATTGGAGCAATATTACTGGGAGTGCTAATAAGCCTCACAAAGGAAATGATCCTAGGTGGAAGGCCATTCTTGCTGTAAGAGCCCGAGATGGAATATTGGGTATGAGTCACTTTAGGTTGCTCAAACGGCTTGGATTTGGTGACATTGGAAGTGTTTATCTCTCTGAATTGAGTGGGACCAGGTGTTATTTTGCTATGAAAGTGATGGACAAGGCCTCACTGGCAAGCAGGAAAAAATTGACTAGGGCTCAGACAGAAAGAGAGATACTGCAGCTGTTGGACCATCCATTCCTTCCAACTTTGTACACACACTTTGAGACCGACAGGTTCTCATGTTTGGTCATGGAGTATTGTCCAGGAGGTGATTTGCACACTTTGAGGCAGCGGCAGCCTGGGAAACACTTCTCTGAGTATGCTGCACGGTATGTTGAAGTTTTTCATATGTTCAATGTTTCATTTCCTAGCCCTTTGCTTTGGCAACATATTGATATTTTATCCTTATTTTATGTATTGAAGTTAAGATCATGCCCCCCCCCCCCCTGGTTAATATATGAGAAACCCGATCATTTTTTTAAAGAAAATGATTGCTTCTCCGATGGGTGATTCACCTGATCAATTTCATGAGCAAGAAAGTATCTAGGGGTATTTAAGTTAGTAGACTCATCACCCTTTGTATTTAACATAACTCTGCCTATATTATCTACCATGTGCATCACTACTGCTTTTTGTGAACTCTCTCTGTAATAATATTCCATGGTGGTGGTGATGCTTAGTTTTTTCTTTTCCATTATACTTCATCTGTGATTTTTTTGGAGAAGGAAATATTTACCCTTCTCTTTCCTTTTTGTTCTTTAGATTCATGAAAGATTAAAGATTACCTTGTGAACTACGTTGACCTATCTACACTCGAATAGGCTTTTGTTTGATCTTTGTTTGTTATTTTAGAGTTAGAATGTCAAGTTAGTTCGAGGTTACTTTCACAGTTTGCATGTGATGATGCGTTTTGATCTTCACTCTTGTAGCCCTCTGTGACTTGTCATGTCACGGGGACTTATTTCCCTCCCCCCCTGCGGGTGTTTTTATGTGATTGGTGTGGCCGTTGAAGCTATTCTGCACCATTAATGTGATTTGATCAGATTAATTCTTAGAAGATCTTCTAATGCTTTTGATCTTTAAGAAAGCTTCGTAATGGTACTAGACTCAGATGACCTCGAAGTAGACTGACATTCCTAAGCATCCTGAATGGGTTATCAATGATGGGATTGGGTAGAGCAACAGAAGAATCTAAAACATAGGTTTCTAAAAGCTAAGTCAATCAGTGGAGGAGAATTAGGGTGTTCAATCTGTCAATCCTGAAGCTATCAGTGATATCATCTGTGGAAGTTTATTAAAGCTAGGAGGTTTAACTGAATGTTTGCTGTAAATATTTATCCCAAAAGATCGATCTGATGAGAGGAGGGTGTTCACAGCTTTATTAGGAAAGGGATTTCTCACTCACAATCGATATTGGATTAACACTCCCCTAACGTGTAGGTAGGTTGGAACCACTGTACACGCGGATGGAACCGGAAGGGAGGCAGGACGTAACCTGCTTTGATACCATGTAAATGATGGTATTGATACTATCATTGAATGTTTTACCAATGATGGATTAGGTAGAGCAACTGAAGAATCCAAAATATAGGTTTGTAAAAGCTAAGTCAATCAGTGGAGGAGAATTAAGGTGTTCATCCGTGTAATGTTATTAAGGCTAGGAGGTTTAACTGAATGGTTGCTGTAAATCTTCATCCCAAAAGACCGATCTGATGAGAGGAGAGTGTTCACAGGTTTATTAGGAAAGGGATTTCTCACTCGCAATCGATATGGGATTAACACTCCCCTCATGTGTAGGTCGGTCGGAGCCACTCTACACGCAGATGGAACCAGAACGGAGACGGGACGTAACTTGTCTGATACCATGTAAATCTCCATCTCAAAAGACCAATCTGTTGGGTGAAGGGACTCACAAGTATATGAGGTAAAAAAAAAAAAAGGCTATGAGGGACTATTCTCCCAACATTTGCCATGCTCATGATGTGGTTTTACTGAGTTGCAAGTTCTTTCTACTATATCAATGAAGTAGTCAGGACAAGGAAGGAGGTTGTACATGATGAAGTGGTCCTGGGATTTGATGTGGATTTGGTGAATGTTTTTCTCCTTATGATAGTTATAAGGACCTTTGTACAGTTATACATTGAAAAGAGTCCTAGTTATATGAATGATCATTCTTTTGAAGGTGCATTTCTTGGGAAGTGAAAAGTGCTATGCTTTTCCTTTTCCTCTTTTTCCATATTTTTTCCCTTCTCCCGTCGGATCAGAAGGAGAAAACATGTTTATCTATTATTAAATTGTGCTAGTTTAAATAAATAAGGAGCTGAGCTTCCCCCCCAACCCCCCCCCCCCCCCCCCCCGCCCAAAAAAAAAAAAAAAGGATAAGGATACAGAGATTCCCCAACAACTGAAACAGGGTGAGACAGTTTCTGTACAATCTGCATATTTTCTCATGAATTGCTCTCTACCTATTCTGGAAATATAGCATGCGTGTTAATATCTGAAAGTTCTCTACATCAAGCAGTGTGCCATTGCAACATCTGCGTGGGGGTGGGAGGGTGGAAGTGTACAAACATTATTAAAGAAAAAGGAAACAGGAAACATGGAGACAATGAGAGCATGGTGGTTGAGATAACCCCGATTTCTCCATCCAGTGGCACATACATCAGCAATCTGATGGACAAGTGGAAGGACATGACATGGGAAGGAAGGTCTCCTATGCAAAAGTAATGGAAGAAAATTCCCTCGAAGTCTCCCACTATGGAACACAACATATACAATCGAGGATGTCATTGGATGATACTGTATGAAGTTCTCATTGCTTCCATGAGCTCCACTAGATGACAAAAAGGCCCTTGAGACAGGGTAGTGGGGTTGTGCTATCCATCCCTCCAATGGGTGAATTAACTTTCCTGGTTAAGTGCAGGGAATATAAAATAATTGTCAGGATAATGACTATACCACATTTCTTAATAAGCAATGTAGAAATTCAGCAGTGCCATTGCATCTGCTGCCTTCTCCAGCTTTGATTGAATGACTTGACTGAGAAAGGAGCTGTTAAAGCTGGCCTTCTATATTTAATTATATGCACTATAGCAGTTGGGCTTATGGTGGCTGCATCAAGCAAATCCCCCCCCTCCCCCACCCCCGGCGGCAAAAAAAAAAAAAAAAAAAAAAGAAAAGAAAAAGAGAGAGGTGTTGGGGGGAGGAAGATTCCTGTTGAAAGGCACTACATATTTGTATGTGGGTTACTTTTGTAGATTTTATTTCTACCTTCAACCATCTGATATCATGGTGTTTTCTCCTTCTTTTTAATAAAATTTGATTTTGTGAAAAGAAAATTTATCTAAAAATATTTCTTATTTCTAATGGTTGTCTCTTTTCTGGGACACAGTGACTGTTCCTCACCCATTGATTCATTCTCCTTTTCCCATGAGGCATGGTTTGATATCTTGAACTTAGCTCTATCTCATGGGTCATGGCTAAAGGAGTGTATGAGATTATGTGGGGCTGGAAATTTTGAAAATCAATTGAACAGGCAGAAAGTTGCCCATGACTCCCATATGGAATTTGTGGTTGGAGAAAAGTTGTGGATCATTCGATGGTTAAGTGGAACCAGCACATAGGGTTGTGAAGGCAATTGCCATTGTGGTTTTTGGGCTTCTATTGTGGAAAGTTTATATATTACGAGATACATAAGTTAGACTGGAATAATACGTTTTTCTTGTAAAGCTTGTTTATGATATCTGTTTGTATCATTCAGTTTTGGGGCCTTATATGTTTTAGACTTATAGTATGTCTGTTTGTTTGTTTTCGTCTTAATAAAGCTTGTACTCATGCGTATGAGATTGTCTATTCAAGATTGAAGTAGCTTGGGTTTGTTAATGAGATCAGTGGACATAATAAAGCTGAAAAGAAGTGAAAGATCTTGAACCAAACGAAAATCAGGGGAGATGGCTGTTGAAAGCGAATTTTCTAAGATTTTTTGAAGGGAAGAAGTGATTTGGCATCAAAACTTAATAGTTGAGAGTAAGGCGATAGATATAGCAGAGTCTTCCATTGGATTGCTATTAGCAATTCAAATCTACTATAGTAATTTTATTTTTAAGGGTTGTGGGTGGGCTAGGAAGGAAGATGAGGGTTTTCCCACAAATGTTGATGGCTTTGAGTTCCCCCTATTCTCTTCTCTTCAGACAAGGAGATATATTGAGATTGATACATTTAAGTGATGATAAAACCTAGTCCAGAGCATCTGTCATTATTTTTTTGGCTGTTCTGAATCAGGTTATTCACAAGTAATTCCTATTCCTAACCACTTGAAGTTTGGACCAATGCACCATGGCATACAGAATATTCTCTTGGAGGAGTTGTTACAGTCTAATTGGTATTGGGGCTATACTCTAGTTCTCTTGAATTTTTCATAAACATTAGAGAATATCTCTTTTTTGGCACTGAGTGGGAAGTTGCACTTATGGTATCTTAATGACATGATTGGATCAGTCAGAATATACAAGGGACCTGTTGATTTGATACAAAAAAGAGACAAATGAAAACTGCCTGGGACCAAATATAAGCCAAATTTAAGCTACAATAAACGACAGTAATAAGAAGAGATGGCCCACAGTATTTACTCGAGCCCTCTGATTACATTCTCTGAACGAGTTGCCAACTTGTTAGCCAGTTCTCAACCTGTGAAACCAGCCAATGACTATGATGGAGTTCCAATGGGAAATTAATTTTTTTGTTTTATTTTCTTGTTAGTTTAAGTTTTTTCCAAGCTGTGCTCATGTACTGCTGACTCATACAACCACCATATGCATCAATTGTATGGTACGATATATATGTGTGTGTATATATATATATATATATATATAAATTTGAACTTAAAAATTAGCTAGGATATCTTTGAACTTTCTCAATGTGCTCAATTTTGCAATTTTTTGCAATTTATTTGTAAGCTCTGGAAAAAAATCTCTTATGCTGCTGTTCTATTGAAAGGGTTGAAAACATCATATGGGCGTACTCTCCACTATAGCTTTAACATCTTAATTCGTAAATGCTTAGTTGGACAGTGTTGTTTTCTTTAAGGACAGTTCATCTTTGGGACTGATTTCAATTTCACTGATCATCATCTGCTGATGATTATCTATCACTTCAATATCTTTTTTAAATGAAATATAATCTTCCTTTGAAGGTTGAAGGAAACCTTTATTCTTAATGCTCTATTTCTCTGTTATTTCTATATTTTTTAAAATTGTTTGTTCTTCTCATATTTGTTTTAAATCAGATGACACTGATTTTGGTCTTCATTAAGCAGGTTTTATGCAGCAGAAGTACTTCTGGCCCTCGAGTATCTCCACATGTTGGGAGTGGTTTACAGGGACTTGAAACCAGAAAATGTTCTTGTCCGTGATGATGGCCACATAATGCTATCAGACTTTGATCTCTCCCTAAGATGTGCAGTCTCACCTACCCTGATAAAGACCTCATTTGATTCAGATCCCTCAAAACGCGCCGGTGGTGCATTTTGTGTCCAGCCAGCATGTATTGAGCCTTCTTCTGTTTGCATCCAACCAGCATGCTTTATTCCACGGATCTTTCCTCAGAAGAACAAGAATAAAAATCGAAAGCCCCGGGCTGAGGCTGGGCAGCCAGCCAGCACGCTGCCAGAGCTTGTAGCTGAGCCGACAGCAGCCCGGTCCATGTCCTTTGTTGGAACTCATGAATATCTGGCCCCAGAAATTATAAAGGGAGAAGGTCATGGCAGTGCTGTGGATTGGTGGACTTTTGGTATCTTCTTGCATGAGCTCCTGTATGGAAAGACCCCATTTAAGGGTTCAGGAAACCGTGCAACACTGTTCAATGTGGTTGGACAGCAATTGAGATTTCCAGACTCACCCGCAACCAGTTACTCTAGCAGGGATCTGATTCGGGGCTTGCTGGTGAAAGAGCCCCAGCACCGCCTTGGGGTAAAGAGAGGAGCAACTGAGATCAAGCAGCACCCATTCTTTGAAGGTGTGAACTGGGCGTTAATTCGGTGCAGCACCCCACCTGAGGTGCCGAGGCCAATGGAGCCTGAGCTGCCTGGAAAATTTGGGGTAGTCGATACTGTTGGGGTGGGGAGCAATAGTAAGAGGATGGCAGGTGCAGACATGAAGTCTGGGGGTAAGTATCTGGACTTCGAGTTCTTCTAATATTTGGATCTCCATGATTCTTAATCTGTTGTATTGGCATGCTTTGTTAAATTATAAAGAACTTGCCTGCAATGCCCTGTCTTACATAAAGCTTTAACATCTGAGAGTTCTTAGGACCGTTCGGAGGATAGTACACTGTACACTGTTCTTTTTTCCAGGAATGCTGATTCAGGAATGTTCTACGTTTGGTAACAACTGTTTCTGTTTCTGTTATATTTCTTGGAACAGAAATTGTGGAATAGTTTTGGGTACTCTTTAACTGATGTACTATGCCATCGTCCACTCACTCTCATGCTTTTGGTCGACAACAAAGACTGTAATCCAAGTTCCCAAGTAAATCAATTGATATGTTTGGATCCAGAATCACTTCACCCATAGGATCTAAATAGGGGTGAAAAAGTGCCGGTTGGGTTGGGTGTTTTAAACTCCATCCCAACCCCGAGTTATCTTAG
The DNA here is from genome assembly GCF_013358625.1 of Macadamia integrifolia. Lineage (NCBI taxonomy): Eukaryota > Viridiplantae > Streptophyta > Magnoliopsida > Proteales > Proteaceae > Macadamia > Macadamia integrifolia. The sequence continues at coordinate 93,513 of NW_024868415.1, read as the reverse complement.
CTCAGCCCAAGCCCAACCCTCCCCTTAGGTCGGGCTGAGATGTTTCAGCCCAGCCCGGTCTGGCCCTGATTGACCCTGATCAGACTGGGTTGGGCTGGGTCGGGTTGAATCACAAATTTTGTGGTTGGCAAGACTCTGAGATCCTTCGCTCTATCTGAGTTGAAGCCAATATATTGTTCTTGAAAGGGATGAGGTAAGATTTAAATTGTTAGTGTTTTATTGCTTAAATTTTAACTTTTTAAGGCCAAATTTAAAAAGGGTTGAGGTCAGATCTAAATTTCTAATATCTTATTTCATTTTCTACTATTTATGATGAGAAAATCTGTTTATAACCAAGGTGGTTATAACTTTTTCCCAATCTTTTACCTTTGATTATTTTATTATTCTCAATTTTTAGTGGGTGGTTTTTTGTAATTTCAACCCTCCCTCGCCGCCTTCAACTTCAGCTTTGGTTCAGCTCTCTCCCTTTGCCATGGATAGGCTGATAAAATTGACCTAAGCATTGGATAAATAGAGCATTCTTAGGGTTGTTCGCATCTCACATTTTAGTATTATAAAATACAAATTAATGGTTTCTCTTGTAGAAAGGTGTAATGAGGAAAAAATATTTGATGACAATTGCTTAATGCAGTTGGTAGAGATCACGGGTGGTGCTGTAAGCTAATCCTACTATGAGGTCTTAGGTTTGGTGCCACTTGGCTCTACTTCTAGGACGCTTGGGATGCGTGGTAGACTCCTTGGCCATCAACAAAAGATTTTGTTTTGGGTATTTTGGAAGGTTAGGACCCTTAATGGGATGCTTGGAATGCTGGGAGAAAGAAGGGTCCCCCATGACTTTTTTCGGTATATACCATGTCAAAGATCTGATAGACTCCCAGTTGCTGGATGCTCATTGCAATATCGCATTGGTCATAGAGGATGAAGACTCCTGTCGAGTTCTCTTCTTTAAGAACATAATAAGCCTTTAATGGGGGTTTTGGTTGAGTAAATCAACTCCCCTTGAGGTGCATCAATTCTTCTTCAGAAAACCCAAATAACAAGAGTTGGTATAAGAGAGCTTTGATCACCAACTCCAGCAAAAGTCTATAGAGAATATAATTGCTATCCAGAACCATAAAGCAGCAGTATACTCTCTACTAGATGGATGCTCAGATCAATGGCAAATTAGCACCAACTAGGAATCGTTAGAACAGAGAAGAAGGGGAAGAAGATGGTAGAAGCCTCTCTCAAGTTAGGGTTACTCAGCTAGTTGTCTCACAGTCTTTCCAGCCAAAGGCAACATTAAATTCATTAATTAATCAAAATTGTACCATAGCTTAGGCCTTACAACTGTTACAAACTTTACTGTATTGAGAACTAACTTAGGTTGTACAACATAGAATTACTTAAAAGACGTGCATAATTAAACAACTATACAACCAAAACTCTTAAAATACATGTTCCGAAAAATAAACATGTAAGATTTTTATTGAACTCAGCCAAACTGGTTGGTTCTATACCCATGACCCATGTTCATCTTGGGCCTAGTTTCTTGCTGGTTCGAGCGGCCCAACCGACATTACCTATATTCTATTTTGGACCGAGTTTCTCTTCACCCACGCTGAAGAGATTCCCTATCTTTATTACCATTGGATAGGACTCTAGAAGCAGAAGCGGACTTCGTACAATAGTGAAGGGAGAAATGACCCTTGATTCTCTTCGTCCATTTTAGTTTTCTTTCATTTTTTTTTCATGCGTAGGAAACACCAAACTGGCAAGGTTCTCTCTCTCTCTCTTACTATATTTAAAGAAGAGGAATTGAAGAGGCACCATCCATCCCGGATTTGGCTCCTCTGTGGCGCAAGATAATGTCCGGTGCACATTCAATGCCTAGCAACGCCTTGGGCTGCATGTGTTCGCCTTGGGCTTCGTGCCAAAGGGTTTCCGGCCGTTAGATGGGTGCCGAACACTGTGTTGCGCCACAGAGGAGCTCAATCCTCCATCCCTAGGGTAGGGTAGAGTCTCAGGTGGAGGCATGCCACCAGGTAGCCAGTCTTTACAACACTTGGCCTAAGTGAGAACCAAGCAAGTCCATAGCAGAAGAAGAAAGTCCTGATCACTAGTTGATCTACGACCACCGTTGCTTGTTCGTGGAAGGACTTGATTTTTTCTGATATGCATCAGTGCTTATGGAACAATCAAACTAATTACTATGCTAAGTGTAGTAGGTTAAATTCCTATCCGTAGCAACCCCTACAATTAATAGAAAAGAAATCTCTAATGCATTCCATTTTGGACCCGTGGTTATCTTCAACTAGTCTAAAGAGAGTCCCCATTTTTCTTGCCATTGGATAGGACTCTAGGGGCAGAGTTGGACTTTGTACAATAGTGGAGGGAGAATGATGGCCCTCCATTCTCTCCTTCCATTTTTAGATTCTCTCTTCTTTATCTTTTTCTCTAGGGTTAACAAAAGAAACGACTGCATCTCCTGCTTCTCCATCTCTCTTTTCAATTTTCTTTTTTGTTATTAATCTTCATCTTTTCTTAGGGTAAGGTAGAATATAAAAAAGAAGGAAGAAAAGAAACTAGGTGAGTATAGTTTCATTGTTTCTCAATTATATATTATTATATATATATATATATCTTTGTTCTCTTCCTCTTTTATTTTTGTATTCATAAACTTTTCTGATCTATGTTAGATTCTTTTATAAATATAAGATGACATTTTCGGTTGAAGCAACTAGAGAAAGAAAAGGCAAGTTCAACAGGAAATTGAGGTTGGTTACTTATTTTTTTGGTAAAGAAATCTCTATGGAGATATGAATTTGAATTGATGAGATATTGAGGTTTTTTTTTTTTAGATTTTTTTTTTATTTCACTCATGGGTAGTTTCAATCGATTCCTACATGGTCTGAGTCTTTTTTATATATATGATCTATGGACCAAGCGATCACTGAGTTGAGCCATATTTGGTTCATACATGATGAGGGATTAGTTGATCCTTAATTAATCATTTTTAATTGTTGGGCAATTTAATTTCATCGGTCCGTCCTGTCGATCTAGTCAAGTTGGACCAAGATTTATCGATGGATTAATCGCTAATTCACAAATTGAGCTAGGTCTACCACGGGTTGGTGAGTTTTGTCTTAATTGGTCGCATCAGGTTAGGGTTAGACCAAGGGTGTCAATTTGAGATCAAAATCAAAAACCGTCCTAGAACTGATGTACTAACACCTAGATCAACCTGTCCTATTACTAAATGGAACAATTCTGGGAGCTGATTTTGGGATTGATTATTAAATGAGACGGAACGGTTCTAGGGTAAGTTTTCCAATGGCTCTAGAACCGAAAGATCAATCAGAACTGGCTGAAACTGCCACCGCTAGGACCTGTTTCAGATGTATGTTCACTTATTTAGAGTTTGTTAAGTATTTAATAATATTATTATTTAAGGTTTGTTAAATACTAAATAATTATAACAATAAGGTCATGTCCTAATTATAATGAAAAACTAAGGTTATGTGTAAAAAGAAACACTTATATTTAAGTGATCCAGACTTGAGATCATAGAATCATTACGAAATCGGAACCAAGTTATGTCATAATTACAAAGAAACACTTATATTTGACTGTTTGATACTTTGAGTGTTCACAATTGGGAAGGAATTAGGACCGGGAATATTGTGTTATTAAAAAAGACTTGATCCCAATTGTTTAGGCTGCGTTTGGTAATGTTTCATGTCAAAAACTGAAATTTCAGTTTCTATGTCAAAATGACATTTTTTTCTTTTTTGGAATGAAATTGGAACGACGGAATTACCTTTTGTCGTTCTATCAATTCTTGTTTCTAGCATTTTTTTTTTAAATTTTTGTTCAAAAAAAAAAAAAAAAGAAGCACACCCTAAATGAACCAAACGTTTATTCCAATTTTTGGTTCCCATAGAACGAAAAAACTCTAGAAACGTTTTTTTGAAATGTTACCAAACGCATCCTTAATATGTGAAATGGTTCTAGGATTTTTTTTTTCTAAAAAACAATTCTGGTATTGACCCCCTTAAGATCAGAGCAGGAACTGTCCCAATTACACAGAACCGTCTTGTTTGACACCCTTAGGTTAGACAACTTTATATCCTCATATTCACATATTGATCATTTTGAATTGTTATAATTGATTTTAAATAGAAGAATCTATATAGTTGGGAATATATATGTATATATATATATATATTTTTTGGGTAGTGATATTGTTGATAAGAAAAATGATATACCATAATATTGCAATTAGCTAGATGAGTAAATTAATTGGGTCATTCATTGCTGCTTAAGGGCCCGATTGACAATACTCCCGATTCTTGATTTCTTTGATTTTTGTTTCATGGGAAGAGAACGGGAGTAGAATTTTAAACACCGGTTTGATTTCATGTTCTTAGGAATCAGACCGGCCCCAATTGCCACCCAAAATTAGGAATTGCAGAGCATAAAAAATCTGCTTTCACCGATCCAAAACAAAACTCGTGAAGCAAATCACTTACGAAATAGATGGTCCCACGATGGTTTTTGAAAAATTCACTTGATACCTCCTCAAAAACCTTTTTCTCAATTTTCTCTTATTATGGAGACCTCTTCAAGGTAAACGTCTTCTTCCTCTCAAATTCCCCATGGAGTCCTCCACAAGGAAAATGTCTTCCTCGTCTAAAATTTCACTCAAGGATAACTCCACAAGGAAGACTTCTCCCTTAATTTTAAAATTACTTCATTGGTCATTCAATCGATAATCTTGATCTTAAAATTTTAAAATTACTTCATTGGTCATTCAATCGATAATCTTGATCTTAGAAATCAAAAAATCACAAAAAATCACTTCCAACCAGAATCAATGAATTGAGAACAGAAGTATCATCAATCGGGCCCTTAGGGGCTGCCCCGGGTGCTAGATAATATTCAGTATATATATATAAAAAAAAAAAAAGAAGAAAAGAAAAAAAAGGGGGCTATTGAGAGTGTTCTTCTTAGTCTTCTAATTTTAACTCGGGATAAAGATCACTAGCCGATGTGTCTAGTGTCTGCAGCACTATTGGGTAGCATTTTATTTTTCCCTTTTGACCATGTTCGATAATTATTTGTCTTACTGTATTGCATTTTCTGATTTCATAATTTTGAACCTTCTCCCTCCCTTACAGAATCCATGATTAATTTTTGCCCTCTACATCAACATGAATTTTTTTTTTTGCTAACGATAGGTATCCAGGCCTTTGGCTTGACTAGTTCTGGGGGCCCATACTAACCCAACAACCGCATGGACCGGGTCATACCGGGGTTGAATGAGAACCGTTCAACTTTCACTGAAAGCAGTGAAGAGTACTAAACACCCCATGTGAGTGGCCCAAGCCTCCGGGGTAGGCTACACTAGTACCTCTGTTTTCATCTCTATCTTTTTCACCTCAAATGACCTAGCCGCTCTTGTATATGTGATAACATTTTGTTGCATCTCATTGATATGCTCCTCCTATGCCGTTTACTCGTAAAATCCTCTCCTGAAAAGAAATATAAACCTTAGAGTAATACTAGTTCAGACTCAGTATTGCATAAAATTGAGTTTACTTGGAATCAATTTTGAGTCGACTCGACAGATTCAACCAAATTTAATCCGAATTTTAAAACCATGACCCCACCAAGATATTCCTCTCCATGGTTGGCCCCAGCATGATTCTAAGTATTGGTACCGATTGGCCATATCGATTATATCGTATCAGTACCGATTGAAATCAATATCAATACCTGATCAATCCGAATCGATTAAAAAAAAAAATACCAATCAGCATCGGCAGATGCAGATACCAATACCGGTACCAATAACTAATCCAATCAGTCCTCTTTTTGGAAATTGAAAGTTTTGAAATTACTTAAAATAGAATCAAATATTTTCAGCTTTACTTTCCAATTTTGGTCTCCTTCCAACAAAATAAGAGTAATTTGTGCCTCACTCTCTTTTGTTAAGCGATTCGGACTTATATGTTTCCTAGAGTTTTCTGATAAATGATTCGAATCCAATGGTTAGACCATTCTATCAAATCTCTATATTGTGTTACATGACCCACAATTGACTGTATGGGTAATTCCTCAACAATTGGATCGATCATGAAACTATTCTTAGTTATAACAATCTCTCACCTGTAATTTATCTTGGAAACCATATCTGATACTATTTGATTTGTTCTTGTGAATTGTGATCATGTTCAGGCTGGAACCATGGTTTAAGGTATCGGACATGGATCCACCATATCGGGTGATCTGGATCGATATTAGCACAAGCTGATTTTGTACCTGTGTAACCGTTGGACTTTGAAAAAAAAAAAAAAAAAAAAACCCAATCTTTTTTAGAAAAACCAAGGGCAAAACTGTCTAATCCAGTTCGATCCATATTGATTTTGTATCAGTGGATAACTATACCCGATCTAATATTGTGCACTAAATCCATAATATTGTTGTGTCTAGAGCCTCTTGACCCATCAAATAAAAAAAAAATCTTTTTTTATGGCATAATTTTGCTTTGGATATTGTATAGTCTGGTAGAACCAAGGATTTAGTTATTGGTATTGGTCTTGGTCAACATCGATACAATATGGATCGGTATCAATAACAATCGATGCATTTCGAGCACTTTTGTCTTTGTTTATCGAAAAAAATACATTTTTTACTGTTTTACCCCTGTAACGATACAGGTAACCAATCCGGATCTGAAGGTATCGAAATTGATCTCAGCTGACATTGATACAATATGACCAATACGACCAATACAATACTGATACTTGAAACGATGGTTGAAACTGAGTCGATCCAACCGAGTTGAGAAGACTTGTAGTTTGAGCCTTGAGACTCCCTTCTTTTGCAAGTAAAAGAGAAAGGAAGGAAAGTGAAATTATTTAATCATCGTTATGTAACAAACCATAAACTCTGACAGATAAATATTAAAAGTTTCTATTTTAATCTTAATTTTATTTTTCAAATCAAAGATTTGATTACAAAAGTATACTTCGATTTCAATAAGCAACGAAGCACCTCAAAAATTGTATCTTTAGTTTCCATTAATGGAAAGATCAATATATTTTCCTTCCTAAATCAATCTCTCATGCAAGATTCTTTCACCTTCTTCTTCCTTTATAACAAAACTCCAGAAAACCCACTCTTTAACTCTTTATTCCTTCTCTGCTCATTCAAAGCTATTGAGATCAATCTCTGGTATATAAACTTACTTCCATTCTTCTCTTCTTTCACTTCTTTATGGTTTCTTTTTCTTAGTTAAATGTTCTGTTTTGCAGAATTAAGATCAATATGGAGGAGGAGATGATAAGTACTGTTTCAAATATTGCAGAACATTCAGATTCAAATAGTATGATCAGTACCAACCCACCGGCGGCGAGGAGGAGGAAGCGTCAAAGAGGCGAAAATATGCCATCTTCGTCTTCCTCCCCACGATACAAAGGGGTAGTGATGCAGCAGAATGGTCACTGGGGTGCTCAAATATATGCAAACCATCAAAGGATCTGGTTAGGTACTTTCAAGACTGAGAAGGAAGCTGCTATGGCTTATGATAGCGCCGCCATAAAACTCCCGCGAGGTGATTCACACAGGAACTTACCATGGACTGAAGTAACAGTTCAAGAACCTAACTTCCAAGAACTTCATAGTACTGAAATTATTCTGGGTATGATCAAAGATGGTTCTTATCAATCAAAGTTTATGGATTTTATTATGAGACAATGTTTGAATATTGGAAACAACTACAACACAGCAGAAGGAACTAATCAACAAAGTCGCCGGAGAAGAAATAAACAAGGTATCTTTTATCATGAACTGTTTCATAAGGATCTAACTCCAAGTGATGTGGGGAAATTGAATAGACTTGTGATACCTAAGAAACAAGCTATGTCATGTTTCCCTACAATTCATGTTGAAGTTGGTGCAGAAGTTGGAACAGAACAGGGCCAAGTTGATCATCAAGATAGTGGTGATAATAAGGTGGAGGCAATGCATTTAACCTTTTTTGATAACCAGTATAAGCCATGGAGCTTCAGGTATTGTTACTGGAAAAGTAGTCAGAGTTATGTCTTTACTAAGGGCTGGAATGGGTTTGTGAAGGAGAAGGATTTGAAGGCTAATGATGTCATTACCTTTTATTTCTGTGATTATAGAGATATTAATTCTGGAGAGGTGCAAACCTTTTATATGATTGAGACAAAGTCCAAGAATACTGAAGAAGTGAGAGATGATAATGGATATGGTTTGGAAGAGATAAACCCTAGAGGTGTAGTGGAGGAGCATGGTATGATCAGAAGAGAGGAGGTGATTAACAAAGGTTTTAGACTTTTTGGTGTAAACATTGCTAGTTAATGAGAATGATGGAGAAGACTCTTTACCCAAACTTCTTCAATGAAGTTCTTTCCTTCTTTTTTTAGTCAAATGCCAAGAGCTTATGTAGTGAAGACATTGATCTTCAGTTTTTTTTTTGGTAATAAATTAAGTTTTGTGAAGAATAATATTTGGTTGGGGCATCTAATCTTAACCTTCCAATCATGATTTGAAACTTGTATAATTATATTATCAGTTGCAATAACTATGAGATTATGATGCAACAAAGATAGAACCATGCTAATATTCTTGGTTTCAGCTATATATTTAATGAAATTGATAAAAAGAAGTTGCTTAAGTTTTAGCCACAAGGTATGGAGTCTATGGATTGCGTTTTCTTCTAACCACGACGAAGGAGGAATCCCCTCACCATTACCATCGGTCTGTTTGATTTGACTAAGGAGAGGTATTTCGGGATGCGAGTTTATGATGACACATGAGTTTAATCACAACGGTATGGTGATACTAGTTTTTTGGTTTTTGTGGTGTGGGGTGGATGAGGAGCATTATGGTTGTAATTGCAATAAGTAAGGGTATTCAAAAGCTATGCAAGTTTAAGGCTATGTTTGATATGTGTTCGTGGAATGCATTATCTATATTAGGGGTGTCAAAAAAGCCCGATCAATCCGAACCAGCCCTAGACCACTTTGGGCTCAAACAGGGCTTGGGCTGAGATTTCAGCCCATAGGGTGGGTTAGGGTTGAGATTTTCAGGCCCGAGGCACGGTTGGGTTGGGTTTGGGTTAAGGTCTCAACCCAACCCAACCCAACCCGATCCAACCCTACCCAATCCAACTCAACCATGTGTATTAAGTATATAATCATATAAATATGTTAATAATTATTAATGGGTACTTATAGAAAAAGGTCTTTCGTTTTCCACAATCTCCACATATAAGAAAACTTTGGTCTTTGGGCTCTGCAATGCATCGAGATCAAGCAACCAAGTAACTGATAGTATTGGGTTGGACTAGATTGGGTTAAACCCGGTCCAATCAGAGTCCATCAAGGTTGAGTTGGGTTGGGCTAAACCTGACAGGGTTAGGCTTGGGCTGAGATATCCCAGCCCGACCTAGGGCTGGGCTGGGCTGGGCTTGGATTGAGTTAAGAGAAACTCCGCCCAACCTGGCCCATTGACACCCCTAATCTATATTGATTTGACATTTTATGATAATACAAATAATTGTTCTTATTTTAAATGAAACAAACGATGATGCCTGAGTTGAGGAGACATTTCTATGGGAAAAATAATGGCTGTGGCAAAGAAACAAATATCTGAGTGAGTACCTAGGATCATTGAGGAATTGGAATTGAAATTGGAATTGAAATTGGAATTGAAATTGGATTTTGTTGTAATTACAAAAAATGAAAAACTTATAAACAAGATTAGATTTTAATTTGAGACTTTGAATGTCATAACAATTAAGATTTGGAGCCCATATTAAACGAGACTAGTTTCTAATTTTGGGACTGTTTAAATAAACTAGACGAACCCAAGGGGGTAGCGTAGTTGGTGAGCAACGAATTTGGTACGAGCCTTAAACTCGAACGTCTTAAGTTCGATTCCCACTAGACACACCTTTGTCCGCTCACACCGGGGTGTTTAGTGTTGTCATTGCTTTCAGTGAAAGTTGAATGACTCTCATTGAACCTCGATATGACTTGGGCCATGCGATTGTGGGGTCAGTATGGGCAAAAATGGAAATTGAACCATACATTACTATATTTTAGGAAAATGGGCTACGAGGGTCAATGTAAACAGATTGGGAATAGATCGAATTCTGATTGGATCTAGATATTCCTTGACTGGATTCGAATACCCCTAAGCAGACAAGGATGCAAACCGAATTCGGATTTTCGACTATCTATTTGTTCTCTGACTTATGTAATCTGGACCTACCTCCCCCCTAATGAATACAGTTTACTCTTCTCCCCCTAACTAAGTCGGGCCAAAATATGAATGGACCTCATAATTGAGACCCAAATCTGAACCAGAATATCAAACCTGAACCAGTCCTATAAGCCACATTGCCACAGGGTACCCCCAACTCCTAGGGGTGAGAGAACCAACCCGATTTAGTCCGGTCCATTACTAGCCCACCCAATCACCTACAAAAGAGAGAGAGAGAGAGAGAGAGAGAGAGAGAGAGAGAGAGAGAGAGAGAGAGGGGCAAGGTTCAAGGGATCAGAATCGACAGGATCCGACTGGAATGACTCCCTGATCACTTGGCTCCATGGAGAGGATCTTTTTTCGAATCGGAACTAAAATCGTCTCAAACCATAGATTCAAGGATCGAAACGGTCTCTATCCGGATAAAAATTGATCGAAATAGGTCAAAATCCCGAGAATCGGTCCCTCAGATCTGAAAACTCAGCGAATCAATCATGCTGAATCAAGACCCGGACGATTTTCCGATCTCACGATGTTTAAAACCGTGCAGAGCAGAGAAGTCAGAAGATGCTCTACACGACGGCATTTCTTCAAAGCCACGTCAAGTATATATAAAGCTGTTATGGACTTTCACAGAACAGTTCTTTTACTGTTTGGGGATTCGAATCGAACCCAACAAAGAATTCGAATTCAAACACCTTTCAACTCAAAAACCATTGTAGAGTGTTTGTTACGATCTTGTGGTTTCCTTCCATTTTCTTTTCCAAATTGTATCGGTTACAGAACTTGCATCCTAGAAGAGAGCCATGGCTGATCCAGACGAAAGCCCTTCCGCTAAGAAATGGTTGCCTCTCGAAGCCAACCCTGATATCATGAACCAGGTCACTCTCTCTCTCTCTCTCTCTCTCTCAATGCATGTATCCGATTGTTGGGTCTGTCCTGGATATGTGTATCTTTTTTTTTTTTTTTTGCGTGTTCGATCTTCTCGAATTTACATCGTAAGGATGATCGACCCAAGTGGATTCAGTCTTTGGAATTTATTTAGCAGTTGAGTTTGTTGAAACTGGCGGAAGGTAATCGAAATCGAAATTTGTATATATTTCTGAACTTAAAAAGAGTACTTTGACTGACAACGTTGTATTTAGGTTTGAAACTGCTTGACTTTCGATGAAGAAATTAAACTGTAATGGAAATCCAGAACTTTGTTCATCTATGTTTTGGATGTCATGCAGTTCTTGTGGGGCCTCGGTCTGCCAGTGGATGAAGCAGAGTTCTATGACGTGTATGGTTTGGATGATGAACTCTTGGAAATGGTTCCGAAGCCCGTGCTTGCTGTGCTTTTCCTTTATCCCCTTACAGCTGAGGTATGAAACTCAAGATCTTCTCAGTCAGATTTTGTATATTCCGCTACTTCCCCCAATTGGTTTCAGGTGTGGGCAATTTTCAGTTCTTTTGGAATGAAACTTTTTGTTTTGGTTATTCCTGTCACTGAATCTTACCAAGTCAATCTAATCTGATGAACTGATTGAGATGCCATTTTTTCTTCCAGAGTGAAGCAGAGAGAATGTTAGAGAAAGAGATTGTGAAGAAGGTATTTACAATTGAATTATGTTCGTTGATTTCAAATGCTATTTATTGTTGAAGTTGTTCCCCACCCTCTCACGCCCCCCCCCCCCCCCCCATATATATTTATATTTCGGTGATTAAACTTTTCGTGCTGTTTTAATAGATAGTACATGATTGGTAAGTTTAACCCCTTCCTTTTGTTATTAAAACCTCTTAGCATCATGCATTCAAATTGAGAAGTTAAAGTACTTGTTGTGTCCAATTGGTCTCTGTAGAATAATGGGGTGAGACATTAGTATAAAATTTATAAAAATTGGGAGAGGGTTCCCTAAAACGGCAGTGTGGCCTCTACACCAGGGTGTGGGCTAATGGATGCACTAATAGAAGCATCAATAGAGCGGGATTCCCGTATTTCATGACTGCTGGAGCAGTCATTTCGCCCCCACTGTGTCTGGGCATGGGGGCTATGCTGCCTTTTAGGCTTCTTTTTCCCTTCAAAATTTTAGCATTTTGTGTTTGACAATTTGTTGACCTGGTGTCATGCAAAATTTTGATTTATTTATTTATTTGAATGCTATTTTAAAATATTGTGATTTTGTTTTGCCTGCAATAAGGATATAAGGTATAGTTCAAATAAAGATGTAAATTCTGCTGGGTTGCTAATGACTCTCCAGAAATGTAAGAGGTTGCTTTTAAATGTAAGAGTCTTGTGAAAAAACATATGGATCCTACTTCATGTTGTACTTCCCATATATATGGAGGTACAATGTACGCTCCACACAGCCTTCTGAAATCTTTTTACATTTTGAGAAATAAAATGGGCTTCCTAATTCATGTTCTCTTTGGTGGATGGCACCTGTAAGATGTGCAAATTTATTCTCCTTAAAAATCAGAGAAACAAAGTTTTGGCATTTCTTGCATCACTCCTTGAGGAAAAATATCAGAATTGTAAATTAATGCTGTTATTGGATAGCTAACAACAACAAAAAGAAGAAGAAACTGTTATTGGATGCTTTTCCTGACACCATATCCATTAGGTGTGAAGAATTTCATTTTTACACCTTCTCTCATTTTTTTTTTTTTTTAATCCTTTCTTCTTAGTTCTTCCATGCTGGGCAGCAAGTTAATTTTCACCTGCTCATTGAGCTATTCATCTTCTCATGATTAGCATTTAGATAGAAAGATTAATTGTATTATTGGTCCTGTGGGTGTAGGAACCAAGTGAAAAAGTTTATTTCTTGAAACAAACTGTGGGTAATGCTTGTGGAACTATTGGACTTCTTCATGCAATAGGAAATGTATCTTCAGAGATTAAGCTCTGTAAGTTTCTTTTGATTTAATTTTCACAGAGGACTAGTACCATACATTTACTGATATGCTGTCCTTTTGTTTTATTTTTTGGGCGAGTAACAATGCATATACTTGTATTGAAGTAGGTAGTTCTGTTTATTTGTGTCTAAGTATCAGGCACTAACTGTGTATGTATTTCGTGCATGAGATCATGACGTTATACGCAAGCTTTAAAGTACCGGTATCGGGTATTGTGTCGGAAGGTTGATTTTAAGAGACATATCATATTGTATCAGAGAGATGTAAGTTACACTAAAGATAAGCATGGAAATGGTCAAGGAACTTAGGGAAATGCTTAGGATACAAGCAAATTATAGTTTTAAAGCATCAAACGCTATAAATAAGTAATATGCAAAATATATCATGTATAAAAAAGTATAACAAAGTATGATGACAAATGTATTTCAATTGATTATGAATAAGGATGGGGTTTCTTACATGTACTAATAACAAAAAAGATGTCATTCTCAGTTTGGAATATTTAGAGTTTAGATGCACATATCATTGAAAAAAAATAAACACCTAATTTGATGCAATTGTTAAAGTTCCCCCCCCCCCCCACTAATCTAGTGATCCATTGCAATAAAAAACACTAAAAATCAATATTTGAGTTAAAAAAAAAATAAAATCAATGTTTTGATAGATAACTGCTCTTGGTAAGTGTTTTGGAATCACGGGTTGTGTTCTATGGTTTATAAGAGATGTATCAAATGTATCAACCTGATACAGTCGATACAATTTTTTTAGGTATCGTATTGGTATCTTAAACATATGAATATATGATACGTATCGGTGCGATAGGATACTTTAAAACCTTGATTATACATGCAAGTATTTGTATTGTTACTATACTTGCATTAAGTAGGTAGTTCTGTATAATGACCATATACTTGCATTTAAGTAATACCAATAAGCGAGTATACCTATACAGAACTACCTACTTAAATGTAGATTCTTTCAGCTATATACTTTCGTTTGAGTAATTTTCAGGCAAGTAACAATACATATACTTGTGTTTAAGTAAGTTATATGGCACCAGATACATGTACTTCCATTTAAATAAATATTGGCCAAGTAAGGATACATATACTTGCATTTAAGTAGGTAGTTCTGTATAATGTGTTAGTTTATGTTTATATAACAGCAGTACTTTGGGGAATGGTTTATTTACTTATTTTCTTTTGTCTTATATTGTAATTTTCCTTCTTACCTTTTACCTCCCTAGAGAGGTGTATGTATATCCCATCATTATATTGGTAAAGCAATATAGGGGAGAGAGATTGATTCTCTCTCCCATACGGTTGCACACTTCTCTTCTCTCTTCTGTTTTCTCCTCTCAGCTTTTGGTTTCTTCTCTCTTCTCTTGAATCAATCCTTGCATTGTTTCCAAACTTGGTGGAATCAGCCATGTATCTTAAGACACAGATGATAAGGGGGTGGAGGTCTAAAAGAAGTAATTGACTATGTTTTTTAAAACTGAACACACAAAGACTTATCTCAACTACTTGGGGTTGCGACGTTGCGTACATGAATCCTAGTCCACACTAGTCCACTCCATGCATGGCATTATCTGTTCTTAGCTCATAAGCCTTAATGTCTGCTCTCTCTTTTGTTTTTGTTTTTTTTTGGTTTGAGGATCACACTTAAACTCCTTTAAAAAAAGGTGGGGGGGGGGAGGGAACTGTTCATCACTTCAACAAGAGTTATTTTGTGCCTTCCCCTTGTCCTTTTGAGCTGTAATGTCTCCTATTTGGATCAGACTGCTAGTACATTCATTGGTCTTTATTTCAGATGGCTGATCCATCTTAGTTTACATTCTTTCTTTTTGTTTAAGACTGAGATTTTATTTTTTCTAATCTGAGGCCTTGCTTTGTAAACTGATTGTAATTACCGCTTAGAGGAGTTTGAAAACTCATCTCATCTCATCGCAGTAAGCCTTGAACATTAACTACATAGGTTCACTTGCATAAATCGTGTTCAAACAGGCCATGATGGCTTAATCAACAGCTCAAACAAGTCTTAAACAGTAGCTTAACACTCAGAAAATATGAAGCAGACCGAAAGAGAAGAAGAGAACAAGGGAATCGATGGGATAGGTGTGGGTAGGAGTAGGCTCTCTCAGCCTTGGGCCTCTCACTCACAGCTATCTTAGCTGTTGACGCAAGTCTTTCTCAGACCAAATTCTGCAAGTAAGAGCTTTCAAATTCATTAATTCAAATGTGCTTGAAGCTTACAATTGGCTGGCTTTTATAGGAGATGCCTAGCTCCAAAATTTGGTAAATTACAAAAGAAGGAAACTTTAAGAAAAAGGAAGTTGTCTTCCTTGGTCAAGAAGAAAGACAAGAGCATGGTTTGAAGTATCTCTGATACCAGTACAATACCCTTCGGTACATATCTTAAATTCAGCTAACCGATACGGCGACCAATACCGATACTTTGGTCCTTGATCTTTAGCATATCTTAGCGTATCTCCAATACGATACGATACCCTCCGATACATATCTTAAATTTAGCTGATCGATATGGCAACCGATACCGATACTAATTCTTGGAAAAGAGAAACTTCTAGAGAGAAGTAATTGAATCTAAGTACTTGTTAACTAAGAAAACATGAAAAAGGAAACAAAATTATTTCTAGAAAGCTGTAGGAATCGATGGGTCTCTTGCGCTGTTTAAATCTCACAAAGAGACAAAACAGAGGTCAACAGACAAATCGGTGGGGAGAATTTGTCCTCTTGAAGCTGGTCCAAGTCTGGTTCAATGGGACTGCTAGCCGGACCATATTAATGCTGGTTCTGGTTCTGGTTCTTCTTCCTGCAATACTTGAGGCCATGCATGGGATCGTCATCTACATCAGTCGAAAATTGCTGTCTTAGATGATTGTAATCATCCAATTTATCATTATTTGGATGGTAAAGGAATGGAGGATGAACCAATGAGAAGTTCTAGGTAGATTGATTTTGAAATAGTTCTCCATGGTTTGTTATCTATTGCTTCAATTCTTAAAGATTACTTATGCTGGTATTTTTCTTAGCTGTGAAATCTTGATCTTTGGTATGCCATGCCCTAGTTAAATTAAAGAAAAGTCCATCTCTCTATGTTGCAAAAAATAATAGTTGCGAAGTGTAAGTTCATTTCAAAGATTCAAAGTTTTAGCTTGTAACTAATGTACCTCTTATTGGAGGCGAGGGTTACAATCCGAGGTGTAGCTGCATATTGTCATGCTATACCCTGTTGCAGTTGCATGAAAGGATTTTTCTTATTTGGGGATGTTCTGTATTATTATTATTATTATTTTTTTGGGGGGGGGGTTTGGGTTTGTGGGTGGGGTGGGGAATTAGAGTAGGGGATTTGGTTGAGTTTGTATTTCTTGTTAGTTGCTATTTTTTATGTTTTTGGAGTCTTACAAGAAGGTGTAATCATCCATCGATGGGCTAGTTTTTGATATTGGAATGAATTTAAACTTTTGTGACTGCTGTGTGAGTTTGTTGGTGTTCTCTCTCCTCAATATCCCTGCTTGACTCAAATCTGTCTTTCCCCATTCTCAGGTCTGATTTTATCGTTCTTCTTTTTTGTCTGTTATCAATTGTCTTATTAACTTTGTTGCAATTTATTTATTAAACCAAGCTTGAACTATGTTTCTGGGTGGTAGTTCAGAAACAGTATTGGGTTGATTTCCATGTCCCTAATCGGTTCACCTTGGCAGTAGGGGCCTTGATACCTATCCTTGGTGTTAGAGCAAACACCAACTTATACGAAAATAAACAAAGACTGATCTGCGCAATGCACAGAGATTTAACGAGGTTCATACACCGAAGTGGTGTGCTACGTTTTTGGGCGAAGAAGAAGATGTTTCACTATGTAGAAGAGAGAATACACCCAAGCAACGACGAGAAAACTTGCCCTGAAACCCTAGCTCAATAAACCCCCCAAATTACAATGACTTTCTCAACAAGACGATAGTACATTATATACTCCTCCAAGTCGTGGGTCGATCCATCGGATCACGGTCGATCGGGTCTAACCCGTAGCCCCTTCACCCCCATACGAGATTAGTGCTGGGCTTAGGGCTTGGGCCTATCGGCCCAACCCCTCTGCTTCCATCACAGATCTCAAAAAACTTTCCATTCGGGTCACCACCAAAATATGTTGGAGCGGGTCATTCTTCAAAATGGGTCAAGAATTCGAGACAAACTTAACACTTGGGGTGACCTAACCCGTGAAGTTTGGTAGCAAAACCTTATGTGCCCTATGAGAACCTACTTGAGTTGCAAAACTGGTTCCCTTCTACCCCCAGATGCAATTTCAGAAATTAAATTTGATTTGTTTACCTGTTAATATGAGGGTTGTTGGTTGGATTCACCAACCCTGTGATATAGTGTTCTTACCTAAAATTTTCAGATTGATTGAACTCTGTTTGGAAGAGTTCTATCACCTGCAACTAATTCCCTTGCTGCTGGTTCATATTCTAATTGTGAGGAAGAAGGTGAATCTTCTTCTTGATCAAACGAAGGGAAAGATCCTTTATTTATTTATTTTAAAGTCCTTTCTGAATGCAATATTTTATTTTTATCCTCGGGCCATTTGAAATACCAGATGGTCTTCCTCCTTATCTATATTTATCATCTGATCTGCTCTGCTCTTGTTTACCTTCACTTCAGTTTAATTATGAAATTGCCACTGCCATTGCTACTTGATTTTCTTATCATATAGGTGGGCGAATAATGACTATAATCAGGCTTATTGATCCTGGGATCACATCAATACTGCTTTTAAGAACATTCAAACTTCTATTTGGGACACTTGTGACATTCTGTTTTTTTTTACATGAATTATTACCAGGTGAGGATTCATACCTTGATAGACTCTTCAAATCAACTGCTCACATGGATCCAATGGAGGTATAGTTCTGATTCAAATCTTTTCAGTTCCATCATCTGGTGGTTGATTAAAAGAATATCCTCTTTACTTTCCTTCTGATACTTTTTATCTTTCATGTATATTTGTGCTTTGTAGCGTGCTTTATTTCTTGAGAAAGACACTGAAATGGAAGCTGCACATTTGGTAGCAGCTTGTGCTGGTGATACAGAGGCAAGTATTGTTTTAAGGGATAAGTAGATATATCCTAAAGTAATCTTATCTACTTTTGACGAAAGGTATTTAGATCTTTGCATGTGTACACGGCGAAGTTTGGGATGCAAGATTGTAACTTCGTAAGAAAAGAGTTACATTTTCACATTTTGGTATTCTTTAGAAAAAAGTCTAAATCTCAAGAAAGAGCATGCAGAAGGTATCTACTGCATCTTTGCTGTAAATTTGACCCACCCTGGAGGCCTGACAAGCTGATTATGGCATATTTCGTGATGCTATTATCTGGTTCAACCATTCTCCTCTTTTGGCTTCATTGCTGTTTGGATAACGAGGAAGAAGTGTATAAATTTAAATCTAGTTTCAGTCCTTTTCATTTTCTCATTTAGTTAGTGAATCCTTTATCTGCGAACAAACTAATAATGGGCCACAAATCTCCTGTTTGGAGAGTGAGGGAATCAATTCATGCTACTGCTATTCATCTTTTAGTTGGCATTAGTTTGAAAGGATTATGGAATAAAAGCAGCATTTTATCCAAGGTGAAGAGGAGTTGGTACTTGGTAGTCCTCTTCCCCCCCCCCCCCCTCTAATAATTTGGTTAATGGTATTAAAACTGTGGCGGATGTTTTATTTCTCTTCTTTATAGTTTAGAATTTAATGCTATCTGTTCTTGTTTCCTCTTTAGGCTCCAGATATTTGGTAAATCATTTTTGTTCTTGTTTTCTTTTCTACTTTTCAATGTTCACTGCTGTTTGGTTGTATTGATGGTGTATTTCTCTTCTATTACAATTTAGATTAGAAATTTATGCTTGCGTTCTAATAAATTGTTATTCCTGTTCAGACTCCAGATATTAATACGGATGTGGACACTCATTTTATTTGTTTCTCATGCGTGGATGGTATGTATTTTTCACTTTTTCCCCCCTGTAATTTTTGGCTGACAAGTTGTGAACTTAGTTGTTCTGAAAAATACAAAATAATCTGTAGTATGGAATATGGATCTTCTAACCCCCATCCTCCCAAAAAGTTTAACAGCATGTGTCAAGTGCTTATTGGAATTCCCCATTTGTAGGAGAACTTTATGAGCTTGATGGAAGAAGATCACAACCCTTATCACATGGTCCATCCTCACCCAGCAGCTTGTTGCAGGTAGTCTACATCTTCTTAATTCTTTATGCTATCCTTTGAATCTTCAATCTTTCTCATTATTAAAGTACTCATCCATGCAATTTTCTTCCTCTGTTACTCCCCCCTTTTTATTTTCCGTCATCACTACACGGCTTAAAATGAAAGTTGAAATCATCAGAATGGAATTAATAAGCTTATGAAGATTGTCATTGTAAGATATGTAATACTGCAATGTTGATCCACCCGATTTTTTCATTATTTGTGTTAAATTAGTAATCTTGTTTTTAGGTAGTGCAACTTTGTTAATGCATAAGTTGGTTATTTTCCTTGCCAATCTCCTGGTGTAGAGGGTTCTGATATTACTTATGGTTTTATTTCATGGCAGGATGTAGCAAAAGTCATAAAATCGATGATCCAAAAAAACCCTGACTCCATAAATTTTAATGTTATTGCACTCTCGAGGAAAAGTTCTGGTGCTTCATAAAGTTGGCATTTTAATGCATCTCCCCCCCCCCCTTCTCCAAAAACAAACATTTGCTCCTTCCTTCGTTGTTCTTCATTTGTAACTACTAGCTAGTCCTGTACTCCACTGAGAAGAAACGGTGTTTTTTTCTTCCAGTGAGTTGTTAATGTGAAACACTTTTGGCATCATCCTTTTCCTGCCATCACTGAAAGAAATCACAAATATATTTGTACTCCCTTCTGTGATACTTTGACTACTAGTGAGTCTTATGTTTATGTCTCCAGGTTTTTTTCAATGAATTTTCTGTTCACTAAATGTTGTTATGCTTTGACTCATTGATGGTGGCATCAATCTTAAAAAATATATGGGGATGGGACAGGCATGCCATCCGCTCTAGGTAAGCTAGTGGATGTTAGGAACATAAGAGAAGAGGGGAGGGGAGGGGAGGTCAAGGGAAGGTAAATGAGTCTTTCGCTGGCAAGGGGAGAGAGGGAGAGAAGCCTGGCACATCGCTAGCGTGCTTAGCCACCGCTCCAAGTAAACTAATGCACATCGCATCTTGTCCAGAAGAAAACCAGGAACTCTTTTAAGTTTTGGTAACTTATAATTTGGGAAGGAAGATGAGATTTTATAATTGGGTCTATTTCTTCATTTATTTTATTTTATTTTTATTTTAATGGTAAAAAAAAGAGAGAACTACAGTAGAGAAAGAGAGGAGAAAACATTGTTTTTGGGACTACATATATAGAAATTAGTTCTAGAAGTTATTGCCATCATAGCTAAGTTAGCCGCATGAGCAACCAGTTCATTAGTAGGCCTGAGCGAGAGAGAAATGGTACGGAGTGAATTAACGACTTAAAAAAAAGGGGATGGTGCTCAAAGGCTATGATTTGGTTGTCGGGTTTGAAAAATAGTCTATTAAGATCTTCAGAGTTGGTCCAGGCTTCTTTAATCTTCCAGCCTCTTCACTTTTGGAAAGATGGGCAGAATGCTTATTGTGCTATTCCACGTGATAGATCCCCTTTTCTTTAGGGTACTGGGTTGGAAAATGATTTTATCAAAAAGAGGGTTAGAAAATGGATCTATTGTGGAAATATTTTGTAGATAGAACCTTCGCCCACATAGTCTCTTTCACTAATTAACTGCCAGCCCAATTTGAGCAAAAGAGCCTTAGTACTTCAAAATAATTATTCATATAGATATATTGAATCATTTCTCATTTCATACTCTACCATGTCTAGTGTGTCTAAAACGGTTTTAGTTTTTAATCAAGAATGGTTTTCATTAATGATTTTTATTAAAAAAGCAAAAGTCAAAGATATAAATGAATCTAGCATTGCTAAGATGGTTAAGCTTATTTAGAATATTGCTCCTAGAAAGAAAAACATTTAGATTGATTGGGTTTATTCTAGATACCTGAAGTCCGATTCTACTTGGACTGCTTGATCCTCATTGAATGCTTCTTGGGTATGAAAAAAAGATTCTCAAATATCAGTATCTTGTTTTTTATTCTATTCAATCATTTATTGGTGATGGTTTTAACATATTGCTCTGACTTGATAATTGACATATTGATGGTGTTCTAATTCTTAACTATGGTGATAGAATCAGGTATGATAAAGGTTCAAATAGATTGGTCAATGGCTTCTGGGCCCGAGAAATTCTGTTTCTCTCATTGAGGTTTGGTATAAGCTTCAGATTGTTAGTTTGAGGTCTAGAGGTAGTAGAAACGTTATTCATTGGATGACAAACTCTTCCAAGAAGTTGTCCCCTCCTTTTGCTTGGAATTTGACTAGATATAGTGTTCTCTTTGCTCCTTGGTATAGATTGGTTTGGTTTGGATTTTCCATTTCAAGGCATTGCTTTATTGTTTGGAGAGCTTTCTCTTATGCTCTTCCTATATATGTAGGATTTTCTTTCCCAAAGAAATATCATGATCTTTAACTATTGTCTTTGTTGAAATTCCATTGAAAATGTTGACCATCGATTCTTCTCTTGTCCCTTCTCCAAATCAAAATTAGAAAGGTATCATTAGAAAGTGTTGAGCTTTTCCTAGAATAATCCTTCCTTTTGACTAGAATGAAAATGGGTTGTGAAGATTTTAAACGAAAAATCCTCTTGTGATATTCTTAATAAGTAAATTTTTAGTGCAATGATCCATCGTCTATGGTGGAAGAGAAACAAAAGCACATGATTTACCACTTTACGTAATATTGAGCAAATCTGAAACATTATCCCTTTTGAAATTAAAAATAAAATTCTTCATAATTATGTATTGTGCCCGACTCATGCAAAAACAAACATCTACCCTCTCCTTGGATCTCTCTCTTATTACTCTTTCCCCCTTAATTTTCATATATCACTCCTATTTTGAATGTCCTTGGCATGTTAAGGCTCTAATGAAAATAGATTATGTTCGCAAAACTTCCACAATCTCTTCCTGAAGAGAACATGAACCTTTCGATTCATTTGACTCTCACGCTCAATTTCTTATGTTCCTCCACGATCAGTTTCTTACGGAACATATAAGAACATTCTTTCCCTTTTTTACTGTAATAACCCTATCTTCTGTTCACTTTTCTCTTCTCTCTTCATATTAGATACTAAATTTATAAATTCCAAAATCTCAAATGATGAGTAAAATATTCAAAAGACTCTTTCAATCAGACAAAAAATCTGTAATTATCAACAAAATTATTATTATTTTTTTTAATTAGTAATTTTTTTAATCTACAAAATTCTGCTTTCTTTATCTTTATGTAAGAATAGATCACCGATTCATTTAGTCTATGCCCTCAAAGAGAGACTACCATCATGCCCACTAACACTCCACTGGGTGGCACTTAAGGAATACTACTCCTAATGATTTGGGCAATTTTTGTTCCACGTTTTTATTTCTGATTGATTTCAGTTCTTGAGAGATGTCTTCATTTTATTTGTTCACTAAAAAAAAGAACAAAAACAAAAACAAAACAGAACAGTAAAAGCACTGATGGAAATGGACCCCACAAAGAAAACATATGGAAATACTACTAATACATATAACATCCATGACCCACCCATAAAAAAACCCATGCAGGAAAACAAAAGCTAAAAAACTATGATCGAAGCAGAGACTCCACTTGATGATCTCCGACCCCAGTTGCCCCACAGATCATTTATCATCATCATCAACCATGCATCCAGAGCTTAATAAGAAGCTTGAGCACCACTCTGCTGGTGTCCAAACTGCTCCATCCTATCCCTCATATCCCTAGCCTTACCCCCCAGCTTATAACTTGCATAGTCAATCTGGTCCGAACCAGGTGGTTGTTTTCCAGTCACGTACTTATATATCCATGACAACACCGAAATCGCAGCCACCGCCAACCCACCCGAAGTCAGAAACCCACTCACCAGCATAAACACCGCTATCGCCGCCGGCACAAGTACTGGGCTACATATCACCAAAACCGGCGTCGCCACCGTAAGTCCTATCACCGTCGCCGCCAAAGTCAGACCAGAAAGCAACAAAAGAGTTCCTCCCGCGGTGACGGCAGTCGCTGCCTTCACCAGCTTCCTAGTACGTGGCTTTTGTTGTTGGTATTGGCCGTACAGTGGGCGATATGCGTCGGCCATTTGACCACCTTGCGGGTACTGCGGGCGATGCTCCGCAATCAGGTTACTGAATCACTAAGAAAATGAAGATGGAAATGGGAATGGGAATGAAAGAAGGAAGGCTGAGAAGGTGCTCATATGGATGTGTTGTTTTGCATATATAAAGAGGAGAAGGGTGACACGTTGGGTGGCACGTGTGGGAAAAGGAAGTAGCACGTGTTTGGAGGGTCTCATGCAAGGGTTTTGCATGAAAGTGAGTCAGTCAGTTTTATGACTCGTGGCAGTCTAGACGTCTTGTTTGGAGCAGTGGAAGTATCGGCGATACTTGTGAGGAGGGGGGGGGGGGGGTGACACTGTTGCAGTTACCATCACCTTGTGTCCTACATTACAAATTTGTTGTCGCTTCTGAGGTTTTTTTTCCTTTGATTGGGTCTGATTTCGCATCCAGGGAGTGATTTCGATATATTTTTTTGGCAAAAAAGTTGTGGTATGTAGGTGTAAATAATGTTTGCGTTTTTCATTTTGGATTTTGCGAGTGTCAGAATGATTTGTATCTCATAAGTTGGGATAAACAGACTATGTCCCCCATTTTTTTCTTCATTATTTTGTTTCTCTTATTTAGTAAAATTTTAGGGGTTGCCCCAGGTCCCATATAATATTTGGGTTAAAAAAAAAAAGTTCGTAAAACGTTCTTCATAGATAGCTGTGGATTTAACCACATATAATCTGAATCGTTGAAACCTTTCTCTCTCATTTTAACAGACACTGACTGTGACAATGACAACAAGTCATCTCATCCAAACCACATCCTAACTCCAAAACCTCATCCCAATTCATCCCCTGGGTTTCTGTCAGGTTCAGAGATTTGTTTATCAAATTAGAGGTTGTGATGTTGCTATCAATCAAAGAATTATTTGCAGATTCAAATTATGGCTCTTTCAATAACAAAGAGATTTTTCTAAACTTAATCCAAAAGGAGAAGCTATTCAGGATGATAGAGTAGAGAACTCTTCCATTGATTCTCACCATAAACTAAGGGAAATAGAGCTTCAAACTGTGAATCAATAACAACTCTTTGATAGTCTAGAAAGAGAGCAATTGACAGAGAGAAAGAAAAAATGCTAGAGAGGGAGAGAGAAATCAACTGTCATTATCCTACTCTCTCTGGTTATCTGGAAGGGAAAAAGTTAAAGTGGTTCAGAGACTATCACTCACCCATGCTGTGACCATCACAACAGGTTAAAGATAAGAATGACCATGATCTCTCCATCCTAAAAACTGGGAACATGTTACAATATAGAATATTAATTGACGGTTTAGATTAATTCTTATTAAATGGATAGTTTATGTTAAAAGAAAGTGAAAATAAAATTGCAATACGTACGTGTTGCTACCACTCGCCCATTTTTGTATAGTGTTTAGTATAATATGTACTCCCTGTTAATGGGAAATAGAATGCAATAGTAGTTGAAATTCTGAAAATTCCTGTTTATGGGAAATAGAATGTAATAGAAATAAAAATTCTGAATTTCCTGTTTATGGGAAATAGAATGTAATAGAAGTCGAATTCTAAATCTTATTTTCGAAATTTCAATTTCCTCTCTCTCTCTCTCTCTCTCTCTCTCATGTGTTTCTTCGTTCCGGAATGCCCAGACACAATCGGGTGTCAAATGACCATTGCACCCGTTCTTGTCATGTGCACTTATTGATTAGGGTGTTGGCACAAGAGCCATGTTCCCAGATAGAAAATATTTCTCCCTATATTAAGGGCCAGAGAGTGTTACCCTACTGGTGTGAGCAAACGGAAGGCGTGTAAAAGTTTCTTCAACACGAAGGTAGCACATTTTTTCCACA
Organism: Macadamia integrifolia; assembly: GCF_013358625.1. Taxonomy (NCBI): domain Eukaryota; kingdom Viridiplantae; phylum Streptophyta; class Magnoliopsida; order Proteales; family Proteaceae; genus Macadamia; species Macadamia integrifolia. Next base: position 68,189 of record NW_024868415.1, on the reverse strand, counting down.
CTTACTGTGTCTAAATGTAGATAGATAGATATATGCAAGCAGATAGCATTCCTTATTCCATATATTAATTATAGGACTGAGTTTTCCTAAGGTCATGGTGAAAGGGAATTCATTTTCACCACCTGACCTTTGTGAATGCCGGTCCTGCCAGATATATTAGGGCGTATTTTTGAAAAGGTATTAAAATTTTATATAGGTTTGTGAAAATTGCGCTCTGTTTTGGCATTGAGAAAAATGGATTTTTCGAGTGCCCCATTAACTAAAACCATATTATCAACAGGAAAATCAGATTGCTTTCTCTTTCCTAGCCCCATCAAAAATTGAGACTTGACAGTGAATAATCTTAAAACTATATATGTGTATCATACTATTATAAAAGCTTGTACTTCTCTCTTAATTGCTTTCCTAATTTAAAGAAAATATATATTTTTTATATTCTCTCTCCTTTATTGTTTTCCTTGATTCGTTTGATTCTTTTTTTTTTTATGAAACTAAACTAATTTCGTTATCTATATTAACAAAAAAAAACCCAATTTTCTAGATTCTCTCTTAATTGCTTTCTTAATTTAAAGAAAATATATATTTTCTAGATTCACTCTCCTCTATTGTTTTCCTAAATAAAGAAAACCCCTGTTTTTTAGATTCTCTCTCAATTACTTTCCTAGTTTAAAGAAAATATATATTTTCCGGATTTTCTCTCATCTATTGTTTTCCTAAATTTGTTTGATTCTTTTATTTTTATTTTTTATGAAACTAAACTAATTTCATTCATTTTCTATATTTACAACAAAAAAATAAAATCC
>NW_024868415.1:16133-66873 GCF_013358625.1 Macadamia integrifolia | reverse complement strand
ATAGAAGTTGAAATTCTGAAAATTCCTGTTTATGAGAAATAGAATGCAGTAGAAGTCGAAATTCTGAAAATTCCTGTTTATGGGAAATAGAATGTAATAGAAGTCGAATTCTAAATCTTATTTTCGAAATTTCAATTTCCTCTCTCTCTCTCTCTCTCTCTCTCTCTCTCTCTCTCTCTCTCTCTCTCTCTCTCTCTCTCCCTCTCTCTCTCTCACCATCTCTATCAACGTACGATCACACATATAGCTTTGGTTAGTTTGTAGTATTTTTTTCACCCCACGTCATTTGCATGTATATTTTTTCTAGTATATATATATATAGAGAGAGAGAGATCTATAGTAGTAAAATATGCATGTGCAAATGCACATGTGGTCTTATGTTAGGGAGAGAGAGAGAGAGAGGCAACCAATGACTATTGATAGTTCATATAAAATTTGCTACGAGCAAGAAAAACTGTTGACACTTAGCAATTCAAAGTCATAACGTTCTTTTTTCAAATTAATTTCAATCCAATTTTCATGATGCGTAGACTCGTAAAATAGCTTATAACAGGATCCATTTGCGGAAATTTCTTAATAAAATGTTCAAATAATGTAAATATTATAATATTTCTTACGAAATTGAAAATTTTCATCAATGAAACAAGCACTTTCCAATGGAATATATTTTTCGTTTCTATTTCTTTCTTCTTACTGAAGACCTGAAGGTTGAAGCTTGTGACTTAAAAAATAAAATAAAATAAAATAAATGAACATGGTATAAAAGAATTTTTTTGCAATATCATAGTTACTTTATGATATAATTACTTTCAGATAAAAGGATATTTAAATTTGTAGAAAAAAATGAAAGGAATCATTACTATAATTTTTTTTTATTACACACAACAACAATAACAACAAAATTACAAGTGGCACTTGCACCTTCTGAATTTTTGCCAGGTTTAATGTCAGTGCCATTCTTTGGCAAACTAAAACCATGAAATATGTCATTTTAAATTCTTGTTTTGCAAAGTAAATATGGAGAGAGAGAGAGAGAGAGAGAGAGAGAGAGAGAGAGAGAGAATCTAGAAAATAAGATTCTAGATTTCAAGGTGTTATTTTTCACATCCTCTACCATGAATAGATCCTTTACCTCTCCCTTCCTTCTATCTTATGTTACTTGTATTATCTCTCTCTCTCTCTCTCTCTCACCATCTCTATCAACGTACGATCACACATATAGCTTTGGTTAGTTTGTAGTATTTTTTTCACCCCACGTGCATTTGCACGTATATTTTTGCTAGTATATATAAATATATATATATAGATCTACAGTAGTAAAATATGCATGTGCAAATGCACATGTGGTCTTATGTTAGGGAGAGAGAGAGAGAGAGAGAGAGAGAGGTAACCAATGACTATTGATAGTTCATATAAAATTTGCTACGAGCAAGAGAAACTGTTGACACTTAGCAGTTCAAAGTCATAACCTTCTTTTTTTAAATTAATTTCAATCCAATTTTCATGATGCGTAGACTCGTAAAATAGCTTATAACATGATCCATTTGTGGAAATTTCTTAATAAAATGTTCAAATAATGTAAATATTATAATATTTCTCACGAAATTGAAAATTTTCATCAATGAAACAAGGACTTTCCAATGGAATATATTTTTCGTGTCTATTTCTTTCTTCTTACAGAAGACCTGAAGGTTGAAGCTTGTGACTTAAAAAAATAAAATAAAATAAAATAAATGAACATGGTATAAAAGAATTTTTTTGCAATATCATAGTTACTTTCTGATATAGTTACTTTCAGATAAAAGGATATTTAAATTTGTAGAAAAAAATGAAAGGAATCATTACTATATTTTTTTTAATTACACACAACAACAATAACAACAAAATTACAAGTGGCACTTGCACCTTCTGAATTTTTGCCAGGTTTAACGTCAGTGCCATTCTTTGGCAAGCTAAAACCATGAAATATGTCCTTTTAAATTCTTGTTTTGCAAAGTAAATATGGAGAGGGAGAGAGAGAGAGAGTAATGGAGGGTTTTTTTTTGGTAAAAATAATAGTGATATTCACAAAAGTTAATATGGAGAGAGAGATATAATTATGGAGAGATAATTATATGAGACTAAGGAAGGGGAGGGGGAAAGGATACGTGAAGGAAGAGGTGAGAAAGGAATGAGAGAAAAGTTGAATAAACAATAGAAATAGAAATTAGGAAAATTAGATAAATAAATAGAAAGGGTACCAACAATTTGGGAGAAATAAAAAAGAATGAAAAAATGATAAGAAAAAGGAGAGATAGTTTAAAAAAAAAAAAATGAAGGGTAAAATAGTCAAAAAAAAGATTAGTCACAAAACATGAATACACAATTTAAATCGTTAATTGAGATTAATTTATATTGAATCATATCAGATGAATTGGTTGAATAACCAAACTCAAACATCATGAATTGAACCATGAACTTTCGACCATAGAGCAAATATTTCATTCTCTATCTTCATGACATAAAGGATAAGGAAAAAAGAAAAAGGAAAAAAAAAAAAAAAGGATAAGGAGAAAAAGTTTAAATAGATACAAAGCAGAAAAATTCATTAGAAAAATAGTTAAATTATGGCAGAACTTGAGCCCTTGAAACTATATCTTGGCCTACAATGTCTAGCCAATTAGGAACGGAACAACAACATTGAAACTACACACTAAATCAAAAGCAAAATTTAGTGATATTGAATTGCTAAATTAATCAGAATAACTGAAAGACAGAACAATCAAAGTTGAAACCTCAAACCTTTTACAACCTATAAACATGGAAGCTTGCCTCTGTACATAGGTGCATAGCATAAAGATTGTAACATGCATGTTAGCACTTGATAACCCAATCAAATAATAAAAGTTCACTATAAGGAGGAGATGTTGGTTGTATAAAATGGAGAATTCATGCCTATCCAGAAGAATTCCATGAATCCTATAAGTTTTTGGCACTAACATATTCATGACCTACAGTTACGTAAGATCTATTTCATCCACCCATTTACTTATTAGTCAATACAGATAGAAATAAAACCAACAAAAGCATGTGCGATAAAAAGACGTAATAAAATTTAATACCAGCAATAGAAAAGACGAACACTAGGATAGCCTAGTAGTGGTAGCTTCGGCTTGTGGAGTCGGCATCCAAGGGAGGAGGTCGTGGGATCGAATCCTATCGTACACATTGTGTGAGTGTGTGTATGTATGTTTACTTATTTTATTCTGTATCCACCCGTGGGTTGCCCAGATGGGTAGGACGAACTGGGGATTGTGTGGATTAGGTGCACAGTCTCAGGTTCGATTCCCCATCTGTGCATCTGCGATTTAAGTGGAGATCATGGCGGTGGGTTGCTGTGCTAGTCTCCCCGAGGATTAATCGAAGTACGCATAAGCTGACCCGGATACCTTGGTTAACAAAAAAAAAAAAACAATAAAAATCATCGAGTCATGGAGAGAGAAAACAAGAGAGGCTGACCGATTAACTGAAATATTGATAGAGTCTCAAAAGTCACAATCACTACAACTTTACAAATCTCTTTAGTAAATTGCAAAAAGCCATACCAATTTGCCTCTTATAGAATTCATTAAAAAACTGCAATGCTCCTCTAAAAATCAAGAAATTCCTATGACATAGATAAGGGATTTGGTGGATTTGAACTACCATCCTCTTGAGGTATGGAAGCATTTCACGGACCACGTACTTTACCAATTGAGTTAAAGACCCATATTTAAGTTATAAAATCTATGAACAAAGTAAGAGGAAGACAACCAAACTTAAAAAATAATATTTCATAGCTAATAAAGCCAATGCCTTTTTGCAGTCTAGATACAATAGGGAGAGAAGGAGAAAGTGAAAGAGATGGTACCTCCGGATTTATTTTTTTTTTTATTTTTTGTGATTGTAGGGAGAACTATCTCCGAATAAAATATCAAACTGATGCTGGTGAAAATTTATGCCATATTATCAAAGTAGTAATTTATGCACTATGTCCTATTATCAAAACATTTATAGAGGAAAAAAGAGCAAGAACCATTAGTCTAAATAAATGCATTACAATGAAAATTGAGAGAGAGAGAGAGAGAGAGAGAGAGAGAGAGAGAGAGAGAGAGAGAGAGAGAGATGATAAAATTAGTTCAGGTATATCCTTGATCAATAATTCTTATTGCCTATCTTGTTCATTCCTCTATTTAACCACCAAGTTAAATAGAGTATGTGACAGTAACCTATCCTTACATCACCTTTGTAATCTGAAATATCTAAGATGTGAAGCAATCACGAGAGCATGAAAAATATCTATTTTGAAATTCCATTACAGGTTAGATGGTAAGAAGTGAACTCCAGTCTCTGTGGTCCGAATCAAGGATTTATCCAATAATAATAAAAGCAAAGAGAGAGATGCCTCCAACATAGATGGTGAAGTTGCAAACAAATCAAACTCCAATATATAAGAATAACATAGAACTCAACTTACTGAAATCAAACTCTCCTATTCAGCACATGGAACTTTTGATTAAAAAAATTAGCAATTTGCTGAATACAAAATACTGAAATCATATTATGACTACAATATTTTACTAAAGGAAAAGGTAAAAACAAACAGAAAATTGCTGCCCAAGTTACTTTAGATGAGATTACAGGAAAAAAAGAATAAGATAAATAAAATACAAGAACTAGCTACAGATTCTATAAGAAAGGTAAGGAGTGAGTGGAGGATTTAATTACCAGCTGGCATTTGCAATAGGGCAATACTTGAAGTAGTAAATTTGCAGAGAATAAGGCTGGAGTCAAAACACTTCAGTTCAACCTGCCGTCATATAAAGATGATCTACAGAGTGTTTTATGGGTGAACCACCCATCCAAACTATGGTTGAGGCCCCTCATTTGGGCCATATATAAAAAGATGGTAGTTCTATTATTTAAAAGAAAAAAAGCTTTGACGCACTGGTGCTCTGCTTCTTATCAACCTCATCCCCCCCCCACCCCATCCAAAAAAAAAAACCAAACATGGCCATTCTAACCCTTCAATATAATTGTGAGGCAAATTCGTATGCACTGCATGTAAAGAACGGGACATTAGTATTATAGTTACATTAAAAATAATCATTTGTATTGTAGCAATTTTCCCCCTCTTTCCAATACAGATGTTATTCATAAAAAAAATAAAAATAAAAAATAAAAGGAGGTCCCTACTGTTAGAAAGGTTACAAGGAAATTGCACATGCACTGCACGTGAAGATCAAGACATTTGTATTATAGTTACATAAAAAGTGGGCATTTATTCTAACAAACTTTTCTCTTCAAATAAAAACCTGCAAAATCGGACATCGGAATAGCACATTACCAAGGACATCTTGAAAATTTTTTTGGTGATTACAAAAATTATTATTTTTTTCATCTACATAGTGTATACAAAACATACTAACCCAAGCAAGAGGGAAAAACAAAACCAGTTCTCACAGAACATTCAGCTTTGAAAATTCAATTGATCATTACTGTGTTCTTCAATCTGTATCAGCTATATATAAATAGGGAACCTTAGTTAATGAGAGAATTTAAAAAGAAGAAAAAGAAGATAGACTTCAGCTTAATACTCAAGTTCTACCATGTTTGTACTACATATTGGTCAATAGATAAAAGTTAGTGCATCAGATTTTAAGCTACTTTGGACATATATTAGACCTAGCAACACAAGAAAAATTAGATATTATTCAATGATAATTCCTTGGGTAACATATATTCGAATAATAAGATCCCTTTCTAAATAAACAAAAATCAATTAAAAAAATACTGTTGATTTTCTCCAGCACCATCCAAGTTCCCTTATAGGCCTTTATGACTCAAGAACTAATTGTACATGTACATCTCTAAGCAAACAAACATGCTAATGAACACTCCCACAGTTCATGATAAGTTCATTCATATACTTTCATAGGAGACCAATAAGTTAGAATCCAGTTCTACTTATTCTCACTTGATTCCCTATCTTGTTTGCTAAAAGTGGAAAATTCACCAAAAATAGTGTTTTGCTTCATCAGTTATGTGCTCTTTATAGTTACTAAATAAATCATTTAAAGCATATATTTGTAAGTCATTGAACTTCACGGATGACAAAACCATTAAACATGTTTTGAAATTATTGTTGTGGTGAGAATTCAACAAGTTCTATAAGCATACTCTAGTTTGCATACCCTAGGCGGTATGGATAGGAAAGCACTAGTTCCGGGTAAGCGGCTTAGAAAGTTTGTCTTTCTCCTCTTGGACCTGGACTTTGGCAACTATCTTTGGCTTAGAAGGGCTTTATGAGCCCCCCCTATCCCTATGAAGCGAGTTTCACCAGCACTTGAGTTAGTAGCCGCAGCTTTACTTAGATAGGGCTTTCGGATAGGTCTTTCAGAGCCTTCTTTTCAGCTAGTCGTGTACTACACCACCAAACCATCAAATATCAATTAAAAAAAAATAATAAATAAAGGAATTATATTTAAAAAGAATAACATAAATTGCATGTGTGTTGCCACAGTGTTTCAGGTTGCAAACCTGACCAGTCAATGTGGTTCTACATAAGAGGAACAAAGATGGTCAGAATGTCAAACATGGGAAATAACAGAACTGGTTGCTCCTAATGCTACTCTGTTCTTTGTCCACTTGCAAGGTTCTAGGAATAATCTTGATAGATAAATTTGAATTTAAAATTTTAAATTTCAAATCTCCATAACTTAATCGTTATCTTGTGACAGTCCATACATGTTTTCTCCTTGATTCTCTCCTTGTAACAGTCTATTCTTTATTCTCTCCTTGTAACAATCTATTTGATGTAAATCCTTTTCTATATAAAGCAATACTTGCTTACCCAAAAACCAAGCAATTCAAACACAATTGAAATTGTATCTCTTCAAATCTGGAGCCCAAAAACTTCTAAAATGTCCAGGATCATTGTAGATCATTAGAACTAATATAGAATTCAGGATAGAATAATGGTAGGAGAAATTATATAACTCTCAATAGCACAGAAGTGACTTGTAAGAAATCAGAGAAGAAATTAGACGAGCTGAAAGTCTTCTGTTAGAGAATAAGAAGGAGAGAGAAAAGAGGAAACATAGAGAGAGAATGAAACTACTGTAGGAGTGACCGTCAGGCAACAACAGCAAACGATCGATTGCAGGCGAACTGAAACGGACCTAGGTCTCCTTCTTCCCTTTTCAGCAATAAAAAACCGAGTCATAGTTTTGTAAAATCATATTCTCTCTTCTCATCCTCACTTACCATGTGGACTGGGATAGATGTCCAATGCTGGAGGTAGCACTGCATGATCTATGAATTATGGAGGATCTGTATCGGTATTTCTAGGAGTTTTTACTGCTAAGGAAACTAACAATAGCATTTTTTTTTTTTTTTTGGTGGAAAAAACCTAACAATATTAGAAAGGAAGTTTTTTTATAGCAATACACGGGAGTAGAATTTACAAGAAATATAGATTTTTTTTTCCTTTTAAGATATAGGTATAGCAAGGAAGATGGAGAAATAAAAATTGCAAAAACAGAAAAGAGAGTACGATGAGAGGAGAGATTCACCAAAAAAAAAAAAAAAGTGAGAGGAGAGAGGGAGAGATAAGGAAGGGAGGTGAGAGGAATAAAAAAAATTAAAATTTTAGAGAATATTTAAAAAAGAAAAAAATATATATATATATATATATATAAAAGGTATCAACAATATACTAAAAATAAAAAGAATAAAAAAGATAAGGTATTAATATTATGAAAAAAAATAAGCAATAGAGGGGAGAGAATTTAGAAAGATATAGATATCTTTTTTATTTTATTTTATTTTATTTTATTTTTTTTTTAAAGAAATATATAGATTAAGCAAGGAAGGTGGAGAATAGAGAAAATATATCATAAAACATATTTCAAAAAGAGAAAAACAGAGTAACGTGAGAGGAATAAAAAAAATTAAAAAATAAAAGGTACTAACAATATAAAAAATAATGAAAAAGATAAAATATTTAAATAAGTAAGAGAGGTAAAATAGTCGGGGAAAATATTTTTTTTTCCCGTAATAATAACTGTAAAAATTTAGATTTTTTTAAAGAAAGATATAGATTAAAATTTAAAAGAGAGAAACGTGAGAGAGGAGGGAGAAAAGTTAGAAAGAATTTTTTGGTAAATAAAAAAAAAAAAAAACTCTTAATTAGAGAATATTTAAAAAGAAAAAAAAAATATATAAAGGGTACCAATAATATTCAAAAAATAAAAAAGATTGACACAAAAGTGAATGAAAAAGATAAGGTATTTAAATAAGCAAGATGGCTAAAGTAGCCAAAGAAAATATTAGCCACGGTATGATAGTATGATATATCCTCAAAATAGCCCAAAAATATCTTCAAAATACATTTCCTTTAATTCTTTTTCATGTTCCCCAAATTCTAGTGGTCGGATCTCTGAAGAAGTGAAAGTGAACTAAACTCTGTACTTCCAAGTCATTTAGATTTCGTAGATGAGACAATCCCTCTGCACATACCACCAATGTTGCCTCTTCGAAGCAGACCCCTTCTATGGAACAGCACCATAGCTGCCACTTACTTGGATCCTTCCTTAATCATTTGAAACTCATTCTTCCCAGTAATAATCTTCATCCAGTAGATCTAAAAGTTCATTAGAAGACAAATCATAACCGTATTGACAGCGAAGCCTTGTTTAAGGTAGTGATCATACAAATACCATCCCCACCATTCTCAGATTTGCAGACTTATATTCTCATTCCACTAAGTTTTCTGAATCTATCCATTCCTTTATGCCATCTAAACTGTAACATTGAAAAGAGAGAGACGATGATGCAGTTCCTTCCAATAATGCCTTTGATACTGTCTAGTTATTGATATAAAACAGAGTTTTTCACTTTGGAAACAATAAAGATAGCCTTCTGTGAATGTGATGAGGCTAAAAGGAAGCCTCAGGCTGGGTCATGGCCTCATGGGTAGTCAAGATTTGCCCAGTAAGCAGTGGATAACCACGGTGGTTGCTGGTTTCTTCAAAGTTGACAATCGAGCATTGCTACCACAAATGTGTTTCTTCACTGTCTAATAAAAATACAGTACATGGGATCCTTGTCGTCGAGAATCCAATAAAATAGGGAGATGGAATAAAATTTATGTTTCTAACATTGTGAAAAAACAAGTTCTTTGAATTAGATTGCAGTATGGCTGCATTATAATGGTGACTAATAAGAGATTAGGATACAAAACACTATAGCACAAGAATACACAAAGAGATAATTGATCAACAAATTGAGCTCAAGGGATTATAAATTGAGCTCAAGAATCGGTGCTGCATTCTTCGTGTAAATATGCAAGCCCCCTTGTGATCCCAATTGCAATCTGGGTTCTTTCGTCCCAATGAGGCCTTGAGAGTCCAAACTGAAAGCTTGCCAGCCATTGCTCATGAACTCGTATACCAAAATCCTGTGTGGCCCTTCCTCACAAAATCCAAACAATCGAACTAAATTCTTATGGTGTGTCTGGCCGATCACAATTACCTCTGTTTTGAATTCCTTCTCACCTTCTTGAACCACCTTGTCTAGCCTCTTGACTGCAACCAGATTTCCAGAGCCTATTGGGAAGATACCTTTGTAAACAATGCCAAAAGCACCCCTTCCTAATTCTTCCTTGAACCCATTTGCTGCTTCTTCGAGTTCTTTGTATGTAAAGGAACGTAGATTAGTCTCCGAAATGCTTGAACCTTGCGTATTACTTTTCGGTCTTTTTTGGTACGCAGAGAATGCACTGAGACAAGTTGCAGCTAACAATAAGAAGTTGATAAATACAGAACCACCCAATGATCCAACCAGGATAGCTGTTGTTTGATCTTTCTTCTTCGTGGTTGAAGAAGTTGCATTTGGAGAGGTTGGACGCCTTACTTTGAACAGAGCCTTCCCATTGGAAACTGGAAGCCTTTTCTTCCAGCATTGCGATGCGGAATTATAAATTACAACTGCACAGTAAGAGTCTTGCAAGCAAGAATTCTTGCAGTCCTCTTCACTAGTGGGCTCTCAAGGGAACCAGATTCACCTTCGTCACATAAAAGGGTGATTTTTGGTTTGCAGCCACTTAGAATGTTTTTTGGGTCATTTGGGATGTATTCAGGCGGGCATTTACAGATGGGCATCCCATTAGCAACTCCACAGTAGCTGTTATACCCACAAGCACCGCCGCCTAGGTCCCCAGTAATGTCACAGACATCATCAGGAAATGATTTCTGAGTGGACCAGTCTCCACTACCACCACGAGAAGGCCTTGGATGAGCAAACAGAAAAAATGCTCCATGAACATCAAGGGTTGCCCTGTGATAGAAATCAGCAATTGGGAGTATGTCCTGTGGTGAGAGATCCACAGTGCTTCCATTGCTGCTCTCTACATAAAGATGGCCTGATTCATTGAAGACCAAACTTGAACGATTATCAGGGGAATTAGCGACCCCAATAATTTGGTAGGGGTTGTAAGGAAAGTAAGCCGGCAAAGAGACAGCATTAAGCACGAGCGATCCATCTTGGAGCAATCGGAGCTGAAACCTTCCCGGTGAGTAGTTAGTATACGTCAGCTAAGAAGAAAGATTGACACCCACTTGCAGTATCTGTCCAGGCAATATGGTGTCTGTAGGTCGGCTGAAGCTCTCCCAAATGTGATGAGACTCCTTACTTTGAAGTACGAAGTTGCCATTGTCGAGCATGGCAGGGGATGCGACATCCCTGGTACTGGTTTTAGCCTTCCATAACTGCTGGCTTATGGGGTTGGTCAGCACAAATTGGCCATCTCTTGTAAGCTCAATTTTGGACGATATTGGTGCTGGGTTATCGCCATTGGCATGCCACACTACAGTTTTGTTTGGTATTTGGTGAACCAGATGCAGAGCAAGAAGAAACTCTCGTCTTCAAGGGGACGAAACCCGAAGGCAAAGTCGTTGGAAGGTGAAGTCCATGAACCTCCATCCCCGGCTATAAGATGTTAGATCTACTATGGGTACAAATCCAAACCCCAATTGAAGAAACCACATAGAGAAACAAGAACACGAATCTAATAAAATTATAGAGGATCTAATTGTACCTTTCACCAAGTATGTTGAAGAAGATTAATATTGGTCACTCCCACTTTCGCTCTCTTGGCTTGGCTATGGATCTTCTACAGCCCCTTCAACCTCCTTGGTTCTCTCACTTTAGTGGTAAAGTGGGGAATAGTGAATAATGGCTGTAGGGACCCAAAACCTAGTATGTATAATACTATCCTGCACCCAAAACCCTAAACCACAATGGGTTGAGTAAACATATCCCTAAACTTGAGAGTGGGCCGAACCGGTTCATTTAATTTGACTCTCACCCATTTAATCAACCCGAATAATTAATTTAGCCCATAAATCCAACAATCTCCCACTTGAGCTACATTAATTATAAGGATGTCTTTTAAATTGGTGTGGCCATAGAATTTTATTACATTAACCACTCTTACTGTGATTCAGTTGAAAAACCACTCACATCGAATAACAGCAGAAGATACACCTCAATATACGGCATACAACTTTCTGTTATTACAAACATAAGTAAGTTTCTTAACATGAATCTATGTGGGATACCATCATAGAAACATTGACATATCCTCAAATTACACTGTTGTCATTCCATGTAGGTCCTTAACTGTGATATTAACCTTCACTGTGGCAAATCGCCTTTGATCTGTGGTTAATATCTAACTGTGGCTTTCCGCCTATAAACTGTGACAAATACTGTCTTAAAATGTAGCAAACATTACATTTTGAACTGTGGTAAAATATTGCCTATAACTAAGACAATTACTGCCTATAAAAACATTCACACACCAAATCATAAACCAAATATTTCAAGAAATAACTGTGCATAATGTAAATGCTAAAACTTAACCATAATTCATCAAACTGTGCCCCAAAACATGCCGGCTAAGGTTCAAAACATAAACAAATACTAAACAAAACCAGAGCTCCCACTAATCAAGCATTTCAAATAACTGTATGTAAAGAAATCCTAACTACTTGATGAGACCAATTTTTACTTGCTCTCAATTGCTGGTGATCAGTCTACCTCACCCTTTCTTGGTATCATCCTGCTTATCAGCCCCATAATTCTTCCTCTTCTCTAACCATTTCTTGAAAATAAAACAGTCCTTATTCACATGTCCTTTCTTATGGCACCTGAAACACTCTACGTTAGTATTCTCTTCATCCTGAGCCTTTTGAGATGTGTCAAGTTCTTGAGAGCTATTAGTCCTATCATATGACTTGACGCTTCCTCTGTTGGAAAAATTTTTGTTCATTCTGCTTAGTCCACTAGAAGATCCCTTGTGGAAAGTTACATGTGCACTCTCAAACCTAGTTTGTTTCAATTTTTTTTCCTCTTGAGTGCAAATGGAAATGAGTTCATTTAGGTTTCAATCGTCCTTTAGTGCAATGTAGGTAGATTGGATAACCTTATACTGACTAGAGAGGGTATTCAGTGCAATGTGTACAATATATTCTTCATCGATCTGTATTCCAAGATCCTTAAGTTTACCAGTATCAGTAGCTACACCCAAAATGTATTCTCTAACACTCCCACATCCATCATACCTTGTATTCATTAGCATGGTCATCAATGTGGTTTTCTCAGCTTTCTTGTTGTATTGAAATCTAGCTTTAATAGCATCCAGGAATTCTTTTGCAGTGTCTTTAATCTCTATGTTCCCACGTATAATTTTAGGAACTGCCCTTTTTAAAATCAGTATGCACTTTCTGTTTGCTTTAGTCAATTTATTAAACTTGGTCCTTTCAGCACTTCTGCTCGAGTATGTGAGAGGCTCAGGTTTAGGCTCCCTAAGTGCCAAGTCTAAGTCAAAAAAACCTAAATGCAATTCTAATTCCTCCACCCACTTTTAATAGTTGTTACCAGTGAGCATTGGGATGGAAGATACATAACTTGAGGGAATGACCATCCTACTACAGCAGTAACAACAACACAATACATGCCAAATATCAAAATATAAATTATAGAGAAAATTGCATTGCCACCCCCTGAACTTCGGTCGTTATTCAACGCCACCCCCTGGACTTTTCGAAACGTCAAAGCCACCCCCTAAAAATTCAAAAAATTTCAAATCGGTCCCTGCCGTTAGCCGACCGTGAGAAATGAATGAAAATCGGTTAGTTTTTTTATAATATACCCAAAATACCCCCACCTATTGTGAGAGGACAATATTGCCCTCTCTTTTATTTCCATCTCCTAAACCCATATCCCATATCCCATATCCCATCTCCCATCTCCCATCTCTCATCTCTCATCTGACTCCGGCGTGCAATTCCATTCCCTCCGGCATCCAAACCTCTATCCTAAGGTATGGGTTTGGAGCATGATCAAACCATGACGCCCCCAGACGAACCCCCTTTAGTTAATGCATGTCCCTGTCTCCGAAATCTCCATTTCTCCCGCCGATATAAATGGGAGCTTCAAACACCGTTCCTCTTGGTTCTCCATCTTTCTGCAAGTAGAGGAAAAATGAAGTCTTTTTCTTTCTCATCTTTGTTTTATCTTCCAATTTCAATCGATCATTCTCTGTTCGATTCTTGTTTTTGTTTCCCTTATTGCTTGAATCTCTGTTTTTCAATTTTTTTTCAAGATAAACAGAGTCGTAAACACACTTATTTACATTGAAATTAATCATCTCAGAAGTCTCCGATTAAGAGTAGTTTATATCTTTTCCCCCTTGATTCCAATTCCTATCGAGGTATGAATGCTAGTGGTTCCATCGGGATCTGCACCATGAAACCCTGTTGTAGAATCCTAATTAGTTGCAGAAAGTTTCCGTTCTTGCCCATTTTCCGATCAAAACTGGTCCAAGACTGCCAATTTCATCTAAGTTCTCCCCGGCATTTCGGATTTAAACGGCTAAATGGTCGTCCTTCTTAATAGAATGAAATATTATGGTTTCTAGAGAGGGAGAACCGTGGTTAAAGAACACTTGGTAAAGTAATTTCGAAAACCGTTTTTCTTGTGTTGGAGAAAGCGTTTTTCCGGCAAATCAAATCGGTTGAACAGAGAACAGCGAGTAACTCTCGGACTCCGGCAAATCAGTCCTCCATTGATCGGTGACCTTCTTGGCCAGCAGATCAACTCTGGAGATAGCCCAGTTCTCTTTCTTTTGGAGAAATTTGCCCAGTTCTCTCCTTCCCTTCCCCTAGGCTTCCTTTTCAAGATCCCTTTTTTCATAATCATTCTAGCTTCGTTTTCAGTTCTCAGGTTATTGGCTGTTCTTCATGATCACATTGTCCAGCTCCCTCACCCTATCATATTACGTCTCTCACCATCATTACTGGCGGCGCTCCGATGGCTGAAGATTTTCTCCACCATATTCTCATAAAATCACCTTTTTCTCATGAGATTATCTTTGCATGTCTTCAGATATCTATCTGCATCCACGCTGTATATATCCAATTTGTTATTATGGGTTTGGTTTCTCCAAGATCTGCAATGATTCCGATGGTTCCCAACCCACTTTATTATGTCATTAATCCCCATACCTTGGGATGGAGGTTCGGATGCCGGAGGGGGGAGAATCGTATGCCGGAGGGAAGAGAATCGAGTTGCAGGGGGTGTCGTCATCTTCTTCTTCTTGTCCGGCCGAGTGTGAGAGATGAGAGATGAGAGATGGGAGATGGGATATGGGATATGGGTTTAGGAGATGGAAATAGAAGAGAGGGCAATATTGTCCTCTCACAATAGGTGGGGGTATTTTGGGTATATTATAAAAAAACTAACCGATTTTCATTCATTTCTCACGGTCGGCTAACGGCAGGGACCAATTTGAAATTTTTTGAATTTTTAGGGGGTGGCTTTGACGTTTTGAAAAGTCCAGGGGGTGGCGTTGAATAACGACCGAAGTTCAGGGGGTGGCAATCCAATTTTCTCAAAAAAAAAAAAGAGAGTTCCCGATAAAAATATGAAATTTTGAAACACCATTTTTTTGTTTAAAAACTGCATTTTGACATAGAAACTGACATTTTCGTTTTTTACACGAAACGGCGTTTCTGGAACAGAAACGATACCAGACGGGCTCCTAGTGTTCCAATGCTTTATTTTACTACTTGGCCTATTCCAATTGGGCCCAAAACATGACATTTGAGCCAGGGTGGGGGTTTCTACCTGTCCACAAAATTTGGGCCCATCCAACATGCCATGTGGCATAAATTTTGGGATGATGAGACAAGCGCCTCTTGGTGGGCTGACCAGATAAACTTTGCCTAGAAAATTATATACTTGTGTGTTGATTTTTTAATAATAAGCATTTCTGGTTCTTCACGTATGAAATAGATTACAGATGCACGATGTTCAAGATGTACGGAGAAGAAAGTGGGTCTAACAGACATCATCCAAGGAGGAGCACGCGGTGACCGCTATCAGGTTGGCAAATTTTACAAGTTCTTATTTTCTGTTTCTAATGGTCAGGATCCCCAAGTTTCTTGTGAACTGCACTACCGTTGGCACTTGTAACAGGAGGGGGGGAAAAAGTACACACCCCCATTGGCTCCTCTCTTTGGATTCAGTTTTTATCCCAGGAAACCATGCTGATTTAATCTAACAGATCAACTGGGATGGAGTCTAATAAAAAAATTAATTCAAACCGTATCCTGTTTTTGGGTCAAGAGATCTGCTGTCTCATGGGATTTTTGAGTGTACCAATGTGGTCTATGGAAAGAGAGGTCTGTCAATGTACATGGCTGGATTATCTGGTTCGGGGCCAAGAATCTTAGTTGGGATCTCTAAACCAGTTCTGCTGGGTTGCTCTCACCAATTTACTGGTTGTATGGCATTTTATGACCGGTTATTATGCTGATTGTGATTTTTCTTTCTGATCATGTTTCTTTTTGTTGCTTGTCAGTTGCAATGTACTGCATGCGGAAACACATGGTTTGCTTTTCGAGATGAAGTCTCTACACTGACAATAGAAGCGAGCAAGTGATTTTGGGAATGTGGGCACTGCAAGATGTTGAGTAAAATCTGGTTTGGTTAGTCCCCTTAAGTCATTTTTTTAAGAAGAAAACCGGCTTACATGCCTGTCTTGGAAACGCGGAAATCATTTGGAAGGCCAAAAACTGAAAATCATATACCTTCTACAATACCTTCAACTAACAATGCAGAGTAGAAAGAGTTCTGGTGTTTTGTAGTCTGTGCAGTTGGTTGGTTTCATAGTTTGAAGGTAGCGTTCTTGGTTGTACAGCTTATCCTCCTCTTGTTGCATGTTTTTTCTGTGGAGTTCGGGAGCTCAATGTTTAAGAGTATGCTTGTCAGTGTATAGCTAGCCAATTACATCACAGTTTAGATTGATCTCTCTCCCAGATGTATGTGAATTCAGCTTTATATTTCCTAGCTTGGAAGTGGAAACTGCAGGCTTGGATTAGGATCCTGAGTTGGTAGGGGGATCCTATTGTTCCCGCATACCTTTAGTAGAGAACATGTCGATTCAGTGTGGGACCCACTATTGTGGATTAGAAGAAATAGCCATGAAGCTGAACAAAGGTTGAAGGTATCAGAAGAAATAAATGAAGACTTTTACCATCGAATAACACCAGGTAAAGAACTGAAGCTTGCTACAGATTTAGAAAGCTTAGAACTGTGATGTAGCCAGGAATCCGTATGGTCACTAACACTTTTATAACCTTCTTAAATTTTCATGTAATACGAGGAACCGAAAGAAGCTTGAAAGCTTGAGAAATCTATTCAAGTTCTTAAAAGTATATGATTTTTGCAATTACAGAATCTTTCTATATAAAAGATCCACTTGGTTATCCGTTTAAAAGGAAACCGAGCAAAACTAATAAAAATAGGATAATTTATAATGCCATCCCTTGAAGAATGTCATAATTATAAGATCACCTTTCTATTTCATCAAATTATAGTAAGCCCTCAACCATCAGTTACTGTTATATAAGGCTTTAAAATGATGAGTTTACCCTTCTTACCAGTCTTACGGTGTTGTCTTGTTGATCGTCATCTTTGTGAACGATCTCTTACTTGATCTTGAGACCCTGTAACTCGTCTACACATGCCTTCTCTCCCTCAGATACCTTCGTTCCCAATACTCTGATGTCACTGTGACGACCTTCCTCATCACTCAACAAATCGCCAACACGGGCAATGATGACATCATCCCCGAAGGTTTGTGGCAGGCCACTGCCTTTCTCATTGCCAAAGGGTCTCGGTTGCGCCGCTGTCGGTGTCGATGATATCCCTACAAATGCATCCGACAACTTGCCGTCGCTTGGGCCAGGATCCTGGATACAGCTATTAGCATCGTCTTCTTCATCTTCAACGATGGTGAGGATAGAGGAACCCCGAGAGCTAATGGAGTTGGTGGCCATGAGGAATGCTTCTTTGATGGCTTCAGGGGAAAGAGCGCAGTCCTCCAGGCCTGCATCTTCAAGCCTCGGTGGTCGAATCGTCTTCAGTAGCCCTTCATCCCCGGTTGCTTCCATCCTCCATGTAACCGTAACCTTTACCCTCAAAAGAATCTTTGATTTAGATTCCAAAATCGTGTTCAGCTTACTCCTCTTTTCTTGGGTTAGGGTTTCAATTGGAGAGTGATCTGGTCTGGTTTATCAAATCCATCGGTGGCCCAGCTTTGAAGTCGGACATAACCTACCGTCTCTTGCATCTCCTCATCTGATCTCTCCCTTTCTTGCTTTCAGTAGTTTGCAAACCCTCTCTTCCTGCTACATCATCTCTGCATCAACCTCCAAACCCGCCACCTTCCACCCATTAGTGATGATCAGTATGAATATGCACAAATAAATGGCATAAAACAAAAAAGAAACTTGGGTTCGAAGGAGCAAATGTTCACCTAGGATTTGAAGCCATGGCAACTATGGAATCAATTCTAGGGCTTGTGACTTGGGCAGTAATTTTTCTGCAACTCACATTTCCCAAGTTCAATTGAGCTGCATCTTTCAGATAACGTTGCCGCCGCTGATTTGAATGATCACTGGTGGTCCAATAATTACGATTCGGTGAAAGAAATAGCAACTTATTGTAAGGGTATATTTGGTACTTCGTGTATTTCATTAGGGTATTTTAGTACTTAAAATAAAATATAGTTGCTGACATCGGCAAATAAGGTATTTTCCTTAATAGTGACTGACAATAGAGGGTTTGAGAAATATAGGGGGTATTCTTATAATTGTGGTATTCTCTAGGGGGTGACGTTGTAAATTATCCATAAAAATATTTTCATTATACCATTTTTTACATATTCTATTGCTTACTTGATCTCCCATTGAAACTGCACAACTCAGTAAGAGTGGTTATCATGCCCGATAATATATACACGTGCTTCACACAACACGATATCACTGTAACTTAAGCGTCACTTTACTTGGCTTACGTGTCTTGGTGGCATTAAACATTCAAAGGTCATTGTTGTACATTCAATACTATGACTTACGGCACCTGTCAGCATGTGTGAAGTCTTCCATAGTTGCAACATTGGCATTTTTTTTTGCCACTTGACTCCTTACCTTGCATCCTAGTCCTTCCCTGTGTGACCGCCAAACCCTAATTGCTCAACTCTTTTTTTTATTTTTTTTTTTTTTTTTTTTTTTTTTTTTTAAAAGCAACTCTTTTCCTCCCCCACAACCTTTGTTAGACAGTGTTTCACATGTGCGAGGTGGGGGGGGGGCTACGTAGCAACCTTATCTGAGAATCATGAGAGGTTGTTTCGATTGCTTGACCATCAAAGTCACAATCTTTTATACTTTACCGTTGGATCAAGCATGCCCCTATAGTGAAGTTACGCTGAAAACAAAATAAGGAATGTCTTGTTGAATAATACAATGCCAGATAAGAACTCAAAGCAATCTTATCATTTTGGAGGAAACTTCAGAAACCTTAAGGGAACAGATATTGGGGTGTATATAAGAAAACAACATGAAAGAGAACAGATTCTGGAGGAAAATTAAAAAAGAATTATGGGAGAAGCTTCATGATGACACAGGATCAAATTCATAAGAATCCAACTACAAAAATTAGGGAACCCTACCGGGTCGTGTGGTTACTGTACCAATGCATAGATCAATGGGAGGACCCATAGAGGTATCAACCACTGTGACCCATTCATTGATTCCTCCCGCATGAGTCTTAACATCTGTGACCCATCCTCATTTACAGGAGATGGGAAGTTAATCCAAAACCAACTCAGATGGAACACAGATGGAGCCAAACCACAACTTGCAATTTTTTTTTTTTTTTTGATTGAAACGTAAAAATATATTCAAAAAAAAGAAAACTATGAACGTACAAAAGAGGCAGCGGTTAAACTACCGTTTGCCAATGTTGCTTCAGCTATTGAAGCAAAGTAGAATAACTGTTCAGCCTTGGGTACTAGCCTACATATTATATTAGTTATGGACTTATATATTTCCAAAAAGGTTGGCGTCATGCTTAAAGGCCACAAAAAATTGCCTAGGTCAAAAGAAAGTTTATATACAGATTCTAAGTTAGTCCATATTTCTGTCACAGATCCTCCACGTCCTAATGCAGACTGTGCTCCAAACAAAAGGACCTTGGTGCTTCCTTCAGTAAGATTTATTCTTTAGGGAGAGGGATAGGTATGCCGCCGATATCAAATATACTAGCGGATAGTACCAATAAGATCATATGACGAAATATCATTCAGAGAGGATATGAGGGTCATTTGAGAAAAAGGGAAGAGAGAGATAGACACAATGGGTGCTAACATACTTGATATCAGCGACATACCCAACATTTTCCCTATTCTCTATTAAGTTTACTAGAGGAGTTCAATTTCCACCATGTCCTTTCACCATCAGTCTCAAGATCAAGAAAGTGAAAACAAAATAATTGGCATTTCTGAAATTTTACCGCATTTTTTTGGCATTTCCTCTGAAATAAATTTCATGCATCTCAAATTCTTTCATGTTGAAGCTAATTCCATCCAAAGGCGTGGGGAGGGGAAAAGCGAAATAATGTGTTTTGGGAGGAGGGGGGCATCAGATTTTGAGACTCACTTCAAGTGCTAACAATGCTGGTCATTACTGTATTAGATTCTAACTCTTCCCATCTACAATACCGTAGGATACATGATCATCTACAAAAAAGAAAGGAATAGACAAATTAGTGATTTTGTGGTTGTTCTCTAGTTGACTATGTTCGACAATCTCCTTCAGTGTTGTCCAGGATTTTCTCCTTCGTTTACTTGAGCCACTGGCTGCTCCCTCTGTATCGGCAGTTGCAGAATTGCATTCGGATCCACCTGCCTGGTTAGAACCTGGTCCTTTCTTCTTTCTCTTCTTCCCCTTCCCCTCCAATAGGGAACGACTGGTTTTCACCAACGGCGTTATTGGAATATTTTCCAGCGCAATCTGTTCATGTGTTGCTAGAAAAGCCTCTGGACTGCCAGACTTTGATCCTGAAATGGACGTCTTTTCTAAGGATATGGACTCCTCTACATTGTTATTACCCTGTTTCCTCTCTACGCCCTTCTCCAAGATGGTAGACTCCAGTGGAGCGGAGCTGACACGTTCCAATTCAGAAGCTGGTTTAGGTCTAGAGACACAGATCTCTTTCATGTGACCTTTAGGTGCCCCTTTTTTCAGGTTCCCAGATTCTGATCCTGAAATGGATGTTTTTTCCAAGGATATGGACTCCTCTATATTGTTATTACCCTCTTTCCCCTCTATTCCCTTCTCCAAGATGGTAGACTCCTGTGGAGCAGAGTTGACACGTTCCAATTCAGAAGCTGGTCTAGGTCTCGAGACACAGATCTCTTTCATGTGACCTTTTGGTGTCCCTTTCTTCAGGTTCCGTTGTGAACAAAAGTGGCATGTATAAACCACATTGTTCTGAGTTGGATTGTTCAGTTTCTTATGACGTCTCCGTACCCTGGCACGATTCTTTTCAATTCGGATAGTGCAGTTGTAGCCAGGCTGAAGAATAGTCTCACATCTGCAAAGAAATGAATTAAGCAGTTAGGAAAACCAAGTACTACCATCAACAAGGTAAGGGATCTATGTCATAAGATACTTCCAACAAGTTATGGTTCAGGTTTCACAAAAGAGTAAGGAACATGGAAGGAAATGAGTATACAAACCCCCAAGCTAAATCCTTTAAATATTGGAGCAAAATCCTGCATTAGTATTAGTACCATATTGTATCTGAACAACTATGGTAGTATCGGTGCTTCTTATTTGAGCACTACATCAAACAATGCATGATAGGATCAACATAAACCCCCAAGCTAATAGGTATGTAGAACTTCTAAATATTTTGGAATGTCCTCTTTATTTTCCCCGTATTGCTTATATGACTGTTACAAGTGCCATTATGGTTTTGAATTTACCAATTAGTTTATCAATATCCTTATCCACCTCTGATGGAATAAATCCCATCATTTAAAAGGAGCTAAACTAGGTTTCAAATTATTCTGAAAGGGATTAGGTTATCAAAACCACTCAAACATTTGCAATAAGGTACAAAGTACCAATGGAGAAGAGTGAAAATAAAATATGATTGTCAGTTAACACCATACGGAATGTAAAGCTATGGACTATACACTTGAGAAGCTTCCATGTTAATAACAAATGTACCATTGTTAGTAAAAAGATAGTCTCCCCTCCTAGAATAATGAATGCATATGAAATTAAGCTTATAAAGATTTAGATACACCAAAAGGCAAAAAGCACATTTATTTTCCATAAATTCACTATATACATTTAGAAACATGGGTAATTGCAAATGAAGAAAGCAGGCAAGAACTTCCATCATCATCATCATCATCATACTGTTATGGCTCCCAGCCCCCCCCCCCCCCACCCCCTTTCTCAACACAAAGGAACAAACAGCATATTAAAAACGGACTATTGTTTTTCTTCTTTTTTTTCCCTGGTAGAATTAAAAACGGATTATTCAGTATAACTAATTTGGAAATTTCAAGGGATTCGGCTTTTTTGACTTGGAACTGAATTTAACCTGCATCTCTATTCCCTAGCTATTTATTCACAAGGCTGTTACCAGTGGTTCCCATATGCCTAATGCATAATTGGATATTAAATTATATTTTTTTTTTTGGGGGGGGGGGTGGGTGGGGGGGATAAGTTCAGGAGAAAAGAAAGCAAATTTAAAATTTTAAAGTATACAAGAAAGATGAAAAAGCTCTCTCTATCTTTGCTTGAAGAACAAATTTTAAGACCAAAGCTAAGAAAACATCTTAAACACTTCAACTAAATGAGAAATATGGGAATAGCTCTCCACCTTTGCTTTGGATTGGGCAATCTTACCCTCCAATGTATTATCTTGTTCAGTATCGCTCTGAATGAACTCCACACAAGTCCAATGGTCCAGTCCCAAGAACATTCAAGAATTTGATGAAGAAGTGAAACTATGGTCTCCATATCGAATGTTTCTGTAAGATGGCAACCAACAAATATGTTTTTTTATTTGGAGAGTCATCCCATGTTACCCCTGGTTCGGTTTGGTAGCTCGTGTTGGCAGTAGCACCCTTTTCTAGCAAATCCCACAAGGGTTATGGAAAAAATGCAGGACATTGGCTGTTTCAACAAGGGAATTGGTCAGTAACTGATGCAGTATTGAAGACCAAGAGGAGGAGATGCAGGTGCACAACAATGGACCGATCCATGTGTGTGATTCTCTTCCTTCCCCCCCCCCCTCTTGTGTGATTCCTCTCCCTCCCCTGCAACTCTGAGTTCTCTCAGGGATTATTTCCCTCGTGGAGGGCCTGATTTGGTTCTTCAATATATGATTTGATCCATCTAGTGCAAATTAGATCATCAGTTGGTACGTTCCCAATTCTATAAATAGATGTAAAGGCATACAACACCTCCCCACTGTTTGATTAATAGAGTTCTCAGTTTTTCAACTGCGGCTTTTTGTGGATTTAGTGGCTGTCTGAGAAATTTTCTCAGATCATTCTTGGTGAATTCCAAAGGGGGTTTCAGGTGGATTCCTGGCCTGTTTATCTTATATCTTTCTCTTCTATCTCCTATCTTCAAGAACAGATTATTTCTCTGCTATTTATACACCTGTGGCACCCCTGTTAAGGGAAAATATGACTAAAACTATCCCTACAACCAGGACTGGATTGAAGTCCTAAAGACTCAAAGAGTGGCCCATCATCATAGGACCAAATCAGGTCCTCCACTCTTAGTTTTCGATACTGCAGTTCATGTGACTGTTTGTCATGTATGGAGTATAGAGACATGAGAAGCATACAGATATTTTAGATGCATCCTTGAATTATACATCCTGTCCATAATCTCTCATAAAACTTCTTGGGATGGATTTTTAAAAGCTTGATTCTTCTGTCTTTAATCTGTCCAATTAAAACAATCAATAGAATAGATTGCTACCTTGCCAGCAAGTTTGTCCTCTGAGAGTTAAAGTAAATCACAACACAGACTACCTGGAATCAAAATAATTGTTCCAAATCCTAAGTTTAGTCTACCATTCAACCAACTAACCAAAAGGTGAGAGGCTTAATCTTTGAGTTTTACACTCCCCCTTAAGTTGACTCATAAAGAATAAAAGGGGAGGGGAAATCTGCAAGGGAGGTTTGCTACCAGAGATTAGCTGTACATAGGACCATGCCTAATCATTCAGCCTCTTATATTTTGATATGAGATGTAGCATATCTGTTGTTCTGTTGTTGTAGTATTAGTATGTGCCAGTGTACCCATTGTATTCTAATCACTAATTCATTCCATCAATAAATTCTTATTCATTTTTTGGGCGGTTTGGGGGGTAGGGGTGATGAAGAAGAAAAAAATAAACAAAAAGGTAAGTCCTTGCTACTGGAATTCCATAAGGGGAAAAAAAGCATACCTTAATAAGAACTACTGGATGAAAACACTACTACGAACAGAAATAGATCAAGTTTCTTAAATTTTGTACATAATTGAAGGAGAAAGAGACAGTAAAAGGATGAACCATTCAATCAATCAAGAAAAACTGGATCAAAGAAAGAAAGGGTACTCACCTCTGGCAAAGAAACAAAGAAGGATCAACCGGAGTCCCCATGGCCTCTGCACAATCGGCCAAACGGTGCCCAAAGAGAGCACCCATCGATGGAATAGACACTTCTCCACCAGCCCATAGTGAGAGATTCTGCAAATGCTGCTTTTTCAGTATAGACTTGACATTGTTGGATCCTCCTTTGGTTTGCTTCCTACCGCCGCTTTCCTCTCTAAGCGTCAGCATACCTTGATGAACTGAAGATGATGGAGTCTGACCCCTTCTGTTTCCTTCTCTCTTACCCATCACTGTATTCCTTCAACTCTCAACGTTTATACACCAATTCAATCAAAAACCCAACCTGAGCATCACTTCGCCCCAACTACGACTGCT
Organism: Macadamia integrifolia; assembly: GCF_013358625.1. NCBI lineage: Eukaryota > Viridiplantae > Streptophyta > Magnoliopsida > Proteales > Proteaceae > Macadamia > Macadamia integrifolia. Next base: position 42,435 of record NW_024868415.1, on the reverse strand, counting down.
AGGTTCAAGGGTTATAGGGGAGATTCCCATTCCCCTATCTCACGGTCATGCCCATGGTTGTGCTGATGCCACCACATTGCCATTGCACAAGACCTGTCCAAGACTCCAAGCCCTTGATGGAGAAGTAGAGAATACTAAGAGCCGAAAAGGGTCCTCGACTTAAAGAGGGTAGGGGAGTCCTCTATCTAGGGTAGGTGACCGACCTGTAAGATTGATCGGAACTGATCGTTTGGACCGAAACCTGAAAAAAAAAAAAAAAAAAAAGAGATAAATTAAGGCTCTGTACTGTAAAGATTCTGTTTTTTAAACTTGATTTTAGGTCTGGCACACTTTTTTGCATTTCTGCTTTTTTGGAGTGATTCTGCGTCTTAAATGTTGTATGGTAACCCCAAAAAAAAATTCGATTTTGTAACCTAGAAGAAACAGAAACCTGTATGGTTCGCACTTAACAGAATCATTTCTGTTACAAACCACAAAAACCCTATAGGCTTTTGGAGTTAGGTATCCTTGGTTTTGCACCATGCATCAAAGGCCCATGAAGGTTTTTCCAAGACTCCAAAAATTTGATGAAAAGATGAAGGGGTTTAACCTAATAGCTTTGCTCAGGAGAAGGGAGAGGAGAGCTGCTTCTCTACTACCATTTATTAAAGTAAAAGAAGGAAGGAGAGATGGTTAATTCAAAATTTCAATAATGTTACAATAAGAGGATCCGGATTACAGCTTACACTTGTCTTGTCATTACAAAAAACATAAAGGTATAAGGAACAGGGGCCAGGAAGAGAAAAGGATCCTGTTCATTCAGCCTTGTCTTCTGACTTTTGTTTTGGAATGCTGAAGAAACCATAATCAAGGGAGTAAAACAAGTGAAATCCTTATACCAGGTCAATGAAAATCAAATTTCTCAAAAACTGCAATATGAAGAGATACAATCTACTCTCTTTCCCATTTAAAACAAGGAACCAAAAATGTGGGTCGAAGACATTGTAAGTTGTTGAAAGGTAAACATCGCTTTTTTTTTTTTGTTAACCAAGGTGTCCAGGACCGGGAGGTAAACATCGCTTACTTGAACTACTCCTGGCACATCTGAAGAGAGAATTTCAAAAGAGGAAGGAAATGAAAACTACTTCTGATGTCAAGATCTTGAACATCAGAAGCTACTTGATGGAGAAAATAGAAAAACAAATTAATGACTCACCTGATAAAAAAAAAAGGGATCACCAGCTCAGAAGCAGTTAAGAAGTTCAACTCTAGATCATTACAAGGCATTTCACCTCACAAATTCAAAAAAAAGATCAACAAAATTCAAGCATGAAACCCTCAATCAAAACAACCCATCAATCCAATTATAGTCCATAAAACCCTATTACATTCATCATAATCAAAACCAGTAAAACTCGTAGAAAAAGAAAAAAACGGATCTTTACCAATCACAGATCAAAGGCATTTTGGTTCCAGAGGAGGAGGACAACAACAACGTCCAGCAGGGGTTCACGATACAAGGAACAGTAACAATTCCCAACAAGCACACAACACAAGCCGATTAGCTGAAGGATGAGACAAATGCAGAAGCAAGACTTACCAAAGGACGTGGTTGGAGCTTGTATTTGAGCTTTCAGAGTTCAAATCGGAGCGATTTCTCGTCTCAACAAGGTAAGCTGCAAAAAAAAAAAAAAAAAAACGGTTAATAGAGGGAGAGAGATATCAGGGGGGAGAGGGAGTAAAAGAGAGACAGAGAAAGAGGTCGACCTACCTCGCCGTGACGAGATCTGCGTCGTCTTCGTAGACGGTGGCTGCAACAACCGTCAACCTGATAGAACAACGAAATAAACTCAAAAACCAAGAAGAAAATCAGTAGGGAGGGGGGAGGAAGAGAGAGAGAGAGAGAGAGATACCTTCACCCTGAATCACCGATGGCAGATCGGCAGAAGTACAGATGCGTTCATGCTTCAGTTCCCTTCACCGAGCTGCATATGCTTCCCAACTATGGCCGTTGCAACTGAAAGAGGGTAATAGGGTTTTGCTTCAGTCCCTACACCAATCGTTATGTTTTGAGGTTAAAGTACATATTTACCCCTCTAAACTGAAGTAACTCATATGCTCCGCATCGTTGAGGCCTCGAGGGTCACAACTCACAAGCCCCGACTTTCAACAAGCCAGTACCCTTGCACATATATCCGCAGAGGACTCTTGGGTTGGAATGATTTGGCAACAACGGTGTAGAAAGTCTCCTCCCCTGGATTGGGATCCTTTAGATAAATTTGTGTGCATATGAGAGAGAGCTATGAGTGGTTTAACAAAAGAGTCATCACCATGGTTCTAAAACTCGGATAGGATCACTCATTATGGGGCCCAATTGGAATGGTATCGGCTTTGATCAATCCTTGATCTTGATCTTTTAAATCCTGATACACATATATGGTTTAAGGATAAAATTGTAAAAAAAAATTGAATTTTTTAATAGATCTGTTTTGGCCTTGACCAATCCATGATCGTGCCAAAGGCACTTTGATCATTCATATATATATATATATATATATTTTTATAAAAATGCATTCATTGTATAAAAGGGTCAAGGTAGAGAGAGAGAGAGGGGGGTATTCCCACTAAAAAGTTTTTACTTTTCATGTATACAAGGGATCTTATTTTTCAAACTTTTATTTTGTCACTCAACAAACTTTATTTGAGTTGAAATTTTACATATGAATAGAGGACATCGAGTTTGCTTAGTGTGAAAATCATATGTAGTCATTGCACCAGTGCAATGAGCATCGAGTGGTCAGGAGCCCTTGAAATGCATACCCAGGTGCTTTCAGTTGGTCAACGCTCACCGTAGCTCATTGCTTACAAATGTAGACTCATTTACTTGTCCCTTTACCAAAAAAAATTGTACTTATCCACAAAATTTGAACTCCGTCAAATTTACAACATGGCAATTATTTGGATTGTTTTGATACCTTATTAAGGTGGGCCATTCTAATATATGCCAATTTGTCAACTTTAAATGTCTGGCCTTTAATGCTGTTGTCAAGAAATCATCGTTTTTTATGTAGGTAACTCTAGTCAAAGCTAATATTATTTCTTTGTTCTGGTCACCAAAACAGAAGCAGTGAGGCATAGTTTTCCATTCTTTTTAAGAATCCGAACCATAAAAAATTTGCCTCAATATAGGTTGACTTAGGTAAAGATGATCAACATCAAAGGAATTATATGTTTTCATCTCTTCCATTGAACTCATGACAAGTTGTTAGAATATTAATACTCATGTTGATTAAGTAAAAAAAAAAAAAATTATATTTGCTACATCTTTATAATCAAATTGAATTCTTCCATGTTACAATATACAATAAAAGTAAAGGTCGGGCACGCTAGCTAGGTAGTATTGTGCCAGCACTTGTCTCTCCTCTCATCCATAAAAAAAAGTCCCTCCTTTCCCCTTCATCTTAGCACCCTATTGATTGAACCGCTAACTCTAGAAAAACTATCGGCATACCCAACCTCGCCCATGCAATTATATGAGATACTGATTTGAAATAAAGAAAAGACTCTCTAAAGGGCTTGAAGCACAAGGGGCAAGCCTTGGTTAGGTCTTAAGGAGAGCATAACGGTGGGGGAATGACAATAGCTTGGAGAAAGAGAGAGAGAAAACCTACGAAGGACTAGGGTCAACACAATCTTGTATTCCATCAGGGACAAGTTCCTACCCGGGCAGATTCTACCTCCAAACCCGAAAGGCAGGTATCCCATCTTGTGGTTGCATCCCCCATTTGGGTCTTCCTTGAACCTATCGGGTCTGAACTCGTTCACGTCATCGCCCCATATAGTCTGGTCATGATGCATTCCGACTAGATCGATCCAAATATTTGTTCCCTTGGGTATGACGGTGTGCCCGACCCGAATGTCTTCTCTTGCTTGTCTCTGGGCGTTCGGTGCCGTTGGATATAACCGTAATGCCTCGTTCATCACCCATCCCATCTGCAGCCAATCACACAAGAAACAACTTGTAAGTTACTAGCGTTATTTCTATCAAAAACAAAAAAGTTACTAGCGTTATGGAAAATGGGCTGGGCCTCAGATAATTTTGGCCCAGCTGTTGGTCATATTATTCTTACTTCTAGAGTCTAGAGACCTAAGAAGGAGGTCAATCTAGGGGACATTTTTTACCTCGCAAGGGTCATTTGATAAATGAACAAGAAGTAAATTTACTAAAATACCCTTGCAACGTGCCCTATCTTAGGAGTGTCAACCTGTCAGGCCTAGGCAGTTTTGATCGAGCCTAATCAGTCCTCCTTAATTTTAGGTCATACTCCATTACCGACAATCTTAGTTAATGAGATAAGATGTCTGCTCATAAGATTACTTGGTCATACAAGTCAGCATCCAATACCTTTCCCACTTTCTATCATTATAAGGATAAAGAGGGATATATTTAGAAACAAAAAGGACAAGTGTTGGATGCTAACTCGTACGAGCAGCTGATCTATTTTCTTGATCTCTTAGGTTAGGCATTTGGTCAGTTAATTATCTGTCCGTAAAAAGGGTCAGCTACCTGTGCTGATTAGCTTCAGTCAAACCCCTATGAGTCTGGGATCAACTCTCCACATGGGATCTCACTGCCTAGTAAGTGTTAATTAGACCATCAGTCAGAGCAATTAATGCACCACTAAATTGAATTGTGGTCTTATACATCTCTGACAATGGAATCCCATATGGGGATGTCACCACGTGAGGAGAAGCACTATATAAACAGCAAGAATGACCCAATAATAACTGATCTAAGACCAACATTGGCCTCTTCCCGCAGCATGTTGTAGGTAGATCGCAGACCCCATGAATGGTGGATCCCGATGTGTGGTGGGAACCACATGAAGGCAGGGTGGAGCAGAAGTTATTACCTTCTTTAGTCGAGGAAGCATGATGGGATCAAGGGGACCATCTCCAGTAACTTCTTTGATCTCTTCCCTCAGATATTCTTGCCACTCAGGGTGCAAGGCCAAGAGTAGTAATGTCCATGTGATGGCCAAAGCCGTAGTCTCATGACCCGCAAAGAAGAAAGTCTTGCACTCGTCCACCAGCTCTCTCTCCGTAAGCTTCTTCTTCTTCTTGCCCTGTTGCCCATCAACTTGGTTATTGTTCTCCGAGTCTGCAAGTAGAAGCCCTAGCAAGTCTTGTTGAGGATGATGATGATCTCTCTTCCTAGAAGCTATGATCGATAAAAGGAGACTATCGATCTCCTTTCCTAGCTTTCTTGACTCTGAGGTCTTCTTAAGATGCATAAGCTTGCTGAAGGGAACACCAACCAAGCGATTAAACTTGAAGAGAGAGATTTGCAGGTCTCTTAGCTTCTGAAACACTAAGCTACCATTGTCGTCATTGATTCCAAAAGATGTCTTTGCAATGATCTCTGCAGCCGTACTTATGACGTGTCGCTCCACGTCGATGGTGGGCTCGCCGGAGGCAATGAGGGTAGACCACTGGTCTAACATCTTATTGGTAGATTCCACCATTGAGCTTGCCATGACCTGAGGGTTCAAGAAAAGTAGATAAAATCAATTCAGTGGGGTATATTAAAACCATATATTTGTGGGATCAGTATCTCTCTCAGTCATCAAATGCGCGTTGTAAGGGCTGATCAGATATGAGCTATTAATAATTTTCCACACGCATATTGCTAATAATGTTCATCGTTGCATCATATCAATATGACAAGTTAGGTGGCAAGAAAAGCAATGAAAGGATTGTTTAATGGGAAAAGATAATTGTCACTCAATTGGGTCACAAAAGTGTTGTAACATATTTTACAATTATATAGACACGTAATCAATTGGATTAAGGGGAATAAAATCATTGTCCTTGCCACGTTCGATTGGCGGGGATTTTCTAAGATGGGAATCAATAATGAACAACTTTTTTAGGGTTTTCAAAGGTTGGAATGTTTCCTTGTCTCCACTTTTTTCCCTTTACCTTGCTTCTCTTCAAACTCTCACCAAATTTGAAAGAATTTCGAGTAAAAAATGAGGGGAAGTTGCAAGTTTCTCACTCAATATCCACCGAAAAATATTATTCTTTATGGAAAAAATTACTCTTGCCTCAAAATTCCACGACATGTGGGGTCCAATTCCTAATCAAAATTTTCCACCTCAACCTCTCCCACCAACCAAACGAGATCTAAGAATAAGAAAAGAATAGATCAAAGGAAGAAATTAAGAAAGAATTATCCCGGCCAACCAACAGATTATCTTGACCAATGTACTCAAGAGAGAGATCTGGTTTGGAGGATCAGGTAGGAGCAGCCTAAACCAAGCTTGTAAGATGAGTTCAATTCAGACTAAATTTAAAACAGTAGAAATTCCACGTAAATGAAAAGGTCTCACTGCATGAAATATACTATGACCTCCCGGAGGATGGAAATTTCATCCTCTCATGTAATATGACATGAGAGAGAGAGAGAGAGAGAGAGAGACCTTGAGGTTGGCTGGTGACAATGCAGGTGCAATGATGCTACGATGGTGAGTCCAATCATCTCCTTCCACCATGTTTAGTCCATTCCCAAACATAGGCGTTCTATCATATTTAAACACTTTAGGCTTTCCCCAGTTCTTGGCCATCACTACTGATGACATCTGCTTCAGAAATTCAGGCTCTGCAACATATAGAAATGGCTCCGTCCCAAGCCAATACACAAATACTTTTCCTGCAAATAAAAAAATGGATTGATCCAAAGCTCTCTTCAAGTTATACACAAAGATAATCTATGAAGCTTTAACTTACCATATAATTTTCTCCACCTAGCAAAGTAAGGAAACACACTTGAATGGATGTTGTGGGTTACATCTATAGATTGATCAAAAAGAGAATCTGTTTTCTCCTTTTTTCTCATCTCTTCAATGTTCCCCAAAGGAAATTTTGGTTTTGGACCTTCAAAACCATTCTTTCTGAGCCTTTTATAAGCTTGGATAGGTGAAACCCAACATATGAAGCACAAAAGGGCCGCCATGGCTAATCCCAAAACTTGCAGAAACTGAATAAACCCCATTTCTCTCTCTCTCTCTCTCTCTAGAAATAGCTTCAAAGTTGTTTGATTCTGAAGGGGGAGGAGGAGAGCAAAAGGGTATTTATAGAAGGAAAAGGGGGTTCAAGAATGTCAGATTTTGACCATAAGAAGCGAGTTTAAGTTATTCAACTTAGAGACCTTTGGGTCTCCACTCGTGCAATTATTTTTTCTTCTCTTTTTCCATTCTTTATAATTATAATTGCTTTCTTCCTATTTTCTGTACTTTCCCCGTTTCCAATCAGGTGTTTGGGGTTCGGTCCCACTTACTTTTAGGTTGACAGAAGTGCTCATTGACTAGATTACTTTTGGCTTTTTGTGTTTGTGACGCATGAGCGAAGAAACTAATTAAGATTATTATTCTTTCCAGACAAGAAAATAAGACTCAAAAGATGCTAAACTAGTATTACTACCTTAGGAAATCTTTTTTAACCCTAATTTTGGAATTAATGGGAAAGCTAATATAGAATCAAAGCAAAAATATTGTTGATTAGCGATTGCCTTAGTCAAAAATTGATGGTGAATGGATCAAAGGTCTAAGGTCAAAGTCATAAAATCAGAAGCCGAATTTCATTTTTCCTCCACTTAGGTTTCCCACTGTTCAAAACTAAGAAAATTATAACATTTTCATCATCAATTCATTTTCACAATTCATACCAAATGGAAATGATACGTATAAGGTATAATCACCATTTATATCAATTCTTGTCAAATGAAAATGGTAATTGTTATTGTATATCATCTCCCTACAAAATCCAAATAAAGCTTGTTAGGGTAAGTAAGCTCATAAGTCAATTCCATAAAAAATTCTTGTCTACGAATCATAACACCTCGTCTTGCTTGTTTCTGGCAAAGCTTTTAGTTTGTAGGCATTCAGGTATGATGGATTACTACTTTGAAAGTCAACCGGCCACTAAATAGGAGCAATAGCAAAGCCAAGCCATGTAAAGGTGAGAAGCCCTTGTAGCAATAGAAAACGATCTACTTAATAGCCTTTTTTTGCTTATCTTATTAGGAACCATTGAACTAAGTTGATTACTCAAGTACCAAAGGTGTTTTTTGCCTTGTTGCTTTTCAAATAGCTGTTAGGGACCTATGCTATGGGCAAGAAAACGGGCATTGATGCTAAGCTTACCTTATCCAAACGTAAACTTATGACACCATCGGATGCTCAAGGGGAGGGTAGTTTCCAAGAAAAACAAGGAATGGGAACTTGTCCCATCAACTGGGTGCAATCAAGTCAATACAAATGCATCAGATTCTATTAGAACTTTATTAGAACTCTACAATTAAGCTTGCTTGAGAACAAATGTCTAGCACAGTTAGGAGTGTGTGGTGCAATAAAACCTATCATATTAGGAGATCTTGGGTTTAGGCCTCATATATCTCACCTTCCCTCCCTCATAGCATAGGATAGATTAATTATCAATTAAAAAAGGAGTCCCACCACGTAGAGTCACATCACCGATGTTGTGGGGATACTTCCTCCCCACTGGCGAAGAAAAACTTTTGTTTTCTGTTGAGACCTCAACGTGATGCAAACCCAAGGTATGTCAAGGAATTGAGCTGGTTTTTGACATTTTTTCCCTTTCCTCAAAAAGAATTCCATATGAACTCACCACCCCACGTGAGGGGGATTGACTTAAATCATGGCTTTGCCATCGACAGCTGGAGATTGTACCGGCCACCAAGCCAAAGGTACCATTTGTAGAAAATATTAGTTTGAAAAAAAATGAGCCAAGACGGCATGTCAATTATGGATTTTCATACTTACCATATGTGGGGACAACACTAATTAATATATAGAGGAGAGTTTTCTGTCCAGAAATACAGCTCTTGCATCAATGCAGGGATCAATAAGAATGCAAGTAAAAGCATCAATAAGAGAAAGCATTATTGCCTTTAATAAGAGATAGGGCAATCATTTCACCCCCCGGTGTCTCGCGGTTCTTATCCAGTCTCTATACTTTTCTCACATAAAACATTTTCTCTTATTTTGTCCTTAATTAATCATGAAATCACTAATATTAACTTCTCCTTTTAGTTGAAACTTACTCTCATCAACTAAATTCAGCTCGTTTGACCATCAAATTAATGATCAACCACAAATGCTAGGATGTTTCCAAAATAATTAGGATGGGTTAACAACTTGATAGTCCAGGTGTAAGACTCCCTTGGACTATCTATCATGTGATCACAAGGAATTGTGACTTTAGTAAGAAGGAAACAAATATATTTGCCCGTGAAACATTGCAGCTATTTATTAAGAAGACCCCTAGAAGCTGCCTTGCTTCTATGCCTAAATTATGGGTTGAGAATACGTTATTGCATTGACTTCACTGAAAAGGTTTTCATCTAAAAGACTTTTATCGGGCCACAAATTAATTTGGAGTAGTGTTTGGTTTGGCCTTTCAGGTAAGGGGTGTTAATTTAAGATCGAAATTGAAAAGTGTCTTGAAAACTATCAATCCTATTATTAAATGGGATAGTTCTGAAAAGTGATTTGATTTTGAGACCAATTATTAAATGAACCGGTTTATGGGTATTTTATTAGAAAGGGAAAGTTGTTAGAGTTGATTTTGAGATTGATTATTAAATGAAAAAGAAAAAAAAACCCCCCCGATTTGAACTAGAACCGAAAGACCAATAAAGAACCAATTGGAATCAAAACTAAGTGCATATTTATTTGTTTACTTAGAGTTGACTAATACTTATTAATTATAACTTGTTTTTGGGTGAATGAAAAATATATTAAAAAAATAAAAATAAAATAAAAAACCCAGATACAATGCCTTATTGCATTGACTTCATTGAAAGGGTTCTCATCTAAAATACTTGTCTCAATTAATGTAGGCCACAAATTAATTTGGAGTAGGGTTTGGCTTGGCCTTTCGGTGTACGGTGTCAATTTGGGATCAAAATCGGAAAGTGTCTTGAAATCAACCAGTCCTATTTTTAAATGGGATAGTTTTCGAAAGTGATTTCGAGACTAATTATTAAATGAAACAATTTCTGAGAATTTTACTAAAAAGGGAAAGTTGTTAGAGTTGATTTTGAGATTGATTATTAAATGGAGAAAAAAAAAAACCCCCCCCCCGATTTGAACTAGAATTGAAAGATCAATAAGGAACTGATTGGAATCAAAACAATTGAGACTCATTTAAGTGCATATTTATTTGTTTATTTAGAGTTGTCTAATACTTATTAATTATAATTTTTTTTTGAGTGAATGAAAAATATATAAAAAAAAAACCCCCCGAGAACAATAGAAAAGCCAATCTGACTAAGCAAGTGCAAAGACGCTTTCCATTATTAATGACATCAAATGCTAGTTTTGGAACTTTTTAATATTGACCCCTTGTACAAAAAATGATAAGGAATCACGGAACCATCCCGTTGGACACCTTTAATTTTGGCTTTGCCTATTCTGCATCCTAGCATTGACATTTAAATGATGAAGACCTTAGCACTTGAGAAATGATAATTATGTGGACATTTAACAAATCATTTAGATCAATTTGACGCTAAATCTATAGTTACAATTTAATACATGAGAAGAGAACTTATTTATAAAAGCTAGGACTCCAAAACGTAATGTAATTTGGGATTGAGACATGCTAGGGGACAACTGACTGGTCCCCTAAGGTATTGTCTGTCTCTTGGGGAAAAAAAATTTCCTAAATTTATATTTGAATTATATTAATTAAATAAAGGCATGGAATCATAATAAGGACCATCCAAAAGACAAAAACCGTCCAACTAGGGGAGAGAAGGGTGGGAATGTGGAGAACGCCGGGCCGTGTTCTGTTTTTTGGTAGAAAACGCGGGGCCGTGTTTCTCTTTTTGGTTTTTAACTTAAGTGAATGGACGCGTGGTCTAAGCGTCCAAACGTGATTACGTCATTGACTAATTTTTCAGACTTCAGCCATGGTCGGTCTTACAAACCGAGTGGTCTAAGCGTCGTATACTCCCATGCCCCCAGATTGGTCTATGTTTTCTGTTCCCCCTTGGTCGGCCCAAATTTTTCTACACTAGGGTCCCACTCTTTGAGAATGTTTGGATGTCAAGAAAAGATGATAATATAAAAAGTCATAGCATGGAAGAATTCTAACCATCTAATGTAACAACATTGGGTCAATCGGAGGGTACTTTAAAACATTTTTGGTAAGAAAATGGGAACAGTTTGGTCCTTTTACGTCTATCTATGTTTGGCATAACTAAATTCTTTTCTCCAAAAATATAATAAAACAAAATTATAATTAAATAATGATTTTTGTATGGGTGTATTTCATCTTCAAAATTTTTTTTTTCTCGTCATCTAAACATAGACAAAAATGTGACCTTCTTTAAGAGTCCCAACTCCTGAGCATGGTTTTAGGGACCAGTTATGTATTGGTCAATCTGATCGATATTGATACTTGGCTGATATTGGGTCGAAGCATGGTATGAACATAGGGTGAAATTATAAAAAAATATAGTGTAGTACCTTTAAAGGCAAAACCATCTAATAGTGTTGATGAATACCAATACTAATATCTAAACAACGCTCCTAAGTCTCGCAACTTGACATTGCTCCTAATAGTTCTAAAATCTTTCTTTTAAAATATTGAACAATACAACTCTGTCGATTTAATACAGGAAACATCAGACCAATAGGCCAATTGAAGCACACGCAAAAACATAAGAATGCACACAATAGGGGGATCTTTGTCTTTTTGTGCCCACACCAGTCTGGGTGTTTATCAGACATTAGATCATGGATAGCAAATGGGGGCTAAAAGAAAACAGGCCCACCTTAATTTAAGCTGTCCGACCATGCCTGGCCCACCCAACTTATCTTATGAAGTTGGTCGGTTACACACCGAACCGTTGGTTGAAATTTTCTAAATTTGGCCCCAATTTTGATGGATTAGTTGGTGACCAAATCTGACCAGGTGGAGTGAACCTTAACAAAATGTTGGATCCTTTGTGGTGCATAGAACTTTCACACTGATTTGATTTGCAGTGCATCCAAACATTATCAATGCATGAAGATCTAATCATTTAAAAGCCGAAAGCAAGAGACTCAGTTTCCCTCAAGCCACAATGAAGGAGAAATTTTTTCATCAATTTCTATCATTGTGATTGAATGGCTGTCAAAGAGAAATAAAAGGAATTTTGAACCTTCAACATATGTTGGGTGGGGGACTTTAGATTCGTGGTTGCATACTTTTATGTTTTTACTTGCTTTACAAGAAAGAATCTTATTAATAGCAATGATGATTTTTTTTTTTTTTTTTTGATAAAAAAAGATTTATATTACAAAGTCAAACGTATATACAACCATTAGAGTCCACATTAAGGCAACCTAGTCTACCTAAATCACCCACAATCCATAGATACATCATAACAGGATCAGTGTCTAACTTTTTTACATATATGTAAGTTGACCATATTTAACAATAATTTTTCAAAAGTCCCAAAGCTGTGGAGAGGCCAAACGCTATCTATCGGTGCTAGAATAAGTTGAAGTAACATTTTGGACAATAATCATACTTCAGTGATAGTCCAATCATTTGTCTACTCTGAATCTCCGATGTCCCAATTTAAGTCCAAAGTACCTAGTCCCCAGATTAGTCTATCGTCTTCTAGTCCCCACCTTGGTCGGCCCTATTTTGTTACATTTTTTATGGCTAACTATAAGGTCACATTATATGTACGTAACCTAAAGTCCCGTTTGTTTAAAAGGTAAAAAAATCAAAAATCAAAAATCAAAATAAATAAATAAATAAATAAATAAAATAAAATAAAATAAAATAAATTAAAAAATTTGTAGTGTGGATCCTATATGTTACAGATTTTTATTTTTTTATTTTTAAAAAATAAAACCCACATGTTATGGATTTTATTAACAATGAAAAAGAGAAATGAAGAAAATAATTGAATAAGTATCTTTTAGTGGGATGGGATTTTGTAGGAGAGAATGAAAATGAAGGTGAGGTGGGATCCAATGAGAGAAAGAAAAAAAAATCCAATAAAATGAGAGATATAAGAAATGGGTGGTATGATTCTCTACCCATATGGGTAGTAACTAATGAAATTGAATATCCCATGTTTATAGTTGTTTTGGTTAGGATGGAGATTCTGTTTCGTTGGTAACAACTAATAACTACCCATGTACGGAAGACCTTATGAGGATAGAGAATCTGAACTCAGAAATAAGAGGAGAGAGAGAGAGAGAGAGAGAGAGAGAGAAATGAGTTTAATAGTGTCAAAATTCTATCAATTAAAAGCGAATGGAGAAGAAAAAGTGATGTGCTATATCACCATATGAGAATAAATATGTTTTAATAAAGATGTCTAATAAGTTTCTCACCCCCACATAATCAATCACTCATACTTCCAATAGTTTGATTTTCCAATCTTTTTTATCTTTTCTTTCTCTATTAAACAGACAGAGCCATAAGAGTCTACTTCCTAATGATCTCAGAATCTTTCTTTTATTCGTTTAAAAAAAAAATATCCTTCTTTTATTAAAATTTTTTTTCTCAAATTAATCTCTGATTTAGTTGTTATCAGGCTTTTGATTATGGATAGAAATGGGGCCATAATATGAAGGCCTACCTTAAGCTACGCCTGTCCGACCACCCCTGGCCCACTCCACTTATGTTACGAAGTTTTTCGGGTATAAATCGAACCGCCGGGTGACATTCCACTTTTTGGCTCAAAATTATGAATCACTGAGTAGAAGCTTAGGGCCCGTTTGATAACGTTTCTGTCGTTTCTGTTTCAAGAAACGGCAGAAACATAAATTTCCGTTTCTAGAAACAGAAACGGAATTGAAGGTGTTTGATAAGTCATGTTTTTAGAAGTTGATAGTAACCAGTGAAAGAATGGCCACAAGTCGTTTCCAGAAACGGCGAAACAAGTTGAACTTGTTTCGCCTGGGTCGTTTATTGAACCATAAATAAGTAAAAATTTCTATTTCTATTTCTGAAAATAAGTGAAACGAAACAGTTTTATCAAACGCTTTTTACTCCGTTTCTTCTGTTTCTGGAAACAGAAATGGCAGAAACACGTTTCTTGAAATGTTATCAAACGGGCCCTTAAGTAATCTATGATTTCCCACTAAATTAGTTGTTGAGGTATCCAGTTTTATGAGTATTCTCTTTAACCTTCTAAAGCCATCAATATTGAAGAATTGATGATTTAGCAAAAATTTCTTGAACGTTAGTTGCATGTTTTTTTGTAAGAAAATGCTGAGGTTTCCCACAACAGGGAAACGTCCTAACTCTCTTAGTTGAATGTTGAACCTTATGTTCCATGCATGGCATTAGGGTAAGTAAAAGCATTGTACATGTGAAAATTAAATATAAACATTGTTTGACTTCATCTTGCAGTGAACTTGGACATGACAGAGAAATGAAAATTCAATTAATCACGAAAAAAATAAAAATGAACCATTCATCATCTAATTATGGTTATTGTCAAAGAACGGCAGCAATGTTTTTTTTCTTCCTTTATTTCAATTCTATACATATTTAAAATGAGTCATTCTTGAAAATGTAGATCTTATTGAATAACTTGAAGGTAGAAGTGTAGCTAACAGCCATGGCATTAGGGTTAGCAAAAGCATTGTACATGTGAAATTAAATATAAATGTTACTTAATTTCATCTCGCAGTATAACTTGGACTTGACAAAAAATGAAAATTCGACTAATTAAGAAGAATATGAACATTCATAGTCTGATTATGGCTAGGGTCAAAGAACGGCGTGGAAGGGGAGTGTTTCCCTCTTTCTATTGTGCATATTTGTATTGTATGCAATTTTGATTTCTTTTTTAGTGCAAATATGAAAGGAACCAACCTTGGAAAGAAAAGAAAAAAAGTTTGTCTATTCTGTCCAAAAAAAAAAAAAATGGTGAATGCACAATCTTAGATCCATTGAAGGTGAGTCAAATGTACTGACTTTCTCACTTGAAGGTTGAACCTTTTGTTCCATGCGGCATTAGTGTAAGCAAAAGCATTGTAGGTATGAAAATTAAATATATATATGTTGTTTGATTCCATCTTTTAGTGCAACTTGGACATGACAAATAAACGAAAATTCAATTAGCCAATAGGAAATGAACCATTTATTGTCTGATTATGGTTATTGTCGAAGAATGGCAAATTTTTCCCCCTAATTTTTATTCTATATATATTTAAAATGAGCCAACATTGAATCTATAGATCTTATTGAATGCGATAAAATGCCCCAACTTTCTTACTTGAAGGTAGAAACTTATCCACTAGGCATCGCATTTATGGTTAGCAAAAGCACTTTACATGTGAAATTAAATATAAATGTTGCTTGATTTCATCTTGTAATGCAACTTGGCCTAGACAAAGAAATTAAAATTTGACTAATCAAGAAGAATATGAACCATTCATTGTCTGATTATGGTTAGTGTCGAAGAACGGCAGGGAAGGGGGTGTTTCCCTTTTTCTGTTGTGTATATCTACATTGTAGGCAATTTTGATTTCTCTTTCGGTGCAAAGTCAAAGGAGCCAACCCTCCAAAGAAAATAAAAAAAACTTGTCTATTCTGTCCAAAAAAAAAAAAATGGTGAATACACACCTTAGATCCATTGAATGCGAGTAAAATGAACTAACTTTCTCACTTGAAGGTTGAACCTCATGTTCCATGCATGGCATTAGAGTAAGCAAAAACATTGTACATGTGAAAATTAAAGATTAGTGTTGCTTGGTTTCATCTTGCAATGCAACTTGGACATGATAAATAAATGAAAATTCAATTAGTCAAGAAGAAATGAACCATTCATTGTCTTATATGGTTATGGTCATTGTCGAAGAACGACATAATTTTTTTCTTCCCGTATTTTGATTTTATACAAATTTAAAATGAGCCAACCTTGAATTTGTAGATCTTATAGAATGTGAGTAAAAATGTCCCACTTTCTTACTTGAAGGTAGAAACTTACTTACCAAGCAAGGCATTAGGGTTAGCAAAAGAATTGCACATGTGAACTTAAATATAAATGTTGCTTGATTTCATCTTGCAATGCAAATTGGACTAGACGAAGAAACGAAAACTTGACTAATCAAGAAGAATATGAACCATTCATTGTCTGATTATGGTTATTGTTGAACGGCCGGGGAAAAAAAAGTTCGTCTATTCTATCTTGGATCCATTGAATGTGAGTAAAATGTCCCAACATTCTTCAGTTGAAGATAGAAACATCACCTTCCATGGCAGTAGGGTAAGCAAAAGCATTTTACATGTGAAATTAAATATAAATGTTCCTTTTGTTTCATCTTACATTGCAACTTGGACCCGGCAATCTATTGAAAAGAAGCAAAACACAAACATAATAAATGGAAGCTTTGCTAGTACATTAAATCCTTAGGCTTCATGTCAAAGTCTTGACTGGTTCAAATGGCTGCTATGGACTTGCTTGATATTTTATAATAATGTCAACTAATATCACTACTGATCCTTTGATGTGCATAAGAAGATACTTTGTTGGGTAAAGCTCCATAAGGATGATTTTCAAGTGGTCCTTCTATAATGAAAGCTTCCCAAGCCAAATATATGCTATGTTGATACCTTTATACTAGCTTGGGACTTTGGAGGTATGTGGGGTTTGCCTGGGGTCATATGTGTCATGGACTCTCGGGGCTGTCCCCTAATGAAGGTGTTGTTTTGACCCACTGCTTATTAGAAAGAGAAAGACGACCCAAAGAGAGAGAGAGAGAGAGAGAGAGAGAGAGAGAGAGGGTGCTATGTCTCAAGAAGATAAGATTCACCCAAAAGGAGCAATCAGCAGCCCCTTAGCACAAATTGGTTCAGATCAAAACCGATCGAAGAGTTAATCAGTCTATAAAATTAAAATCGCATTGAGAATTTTCAATGCCATTAGTGTGCGAAGTGTGGGGATATTTTTTGAGATATTGACCATGTCGAAAAAAAAAAAAACTTTGTCCAATAGTGTGGCTTATACTATCTCTCTCCTCCCTCTATGAAAAGAGACCCATCCCCTTTGATACTTAATGGTATAATCAGATACCTCAGGTACCACTTCTTATATTATATATATCTTGATGCTTAATGGAATAATCAAGTATATAAACAAAAGGAAAGGAAGCATGCAGATTCCAATATACCCCTTACATGCAATAAATAGTGTCTTACCAAATTTTCTTATGATAATAATAAATAGTGGGACCTACATTGACACTTGCTCTCCAATTCTAATCATGTGGCCCACATGTCGACCCCATACGAATGACACCATTTTCTATACCTTCATGCAGATTTATTCTTACACTTACGTGTGAGAAACCCTCCCCCTTAAATAAATAACAAGAACTTTTGCTTTTTATAAGTTTTTTCCCCCGTTTTGGTCAATATTAATGGTCCAATTGGATAAGATAGAAACCAAACTTATATTAAAGAATGAGAAAAAGCACACTCCCATTGGACCAGCGTTGGGCCAAGGCCATGCCACTTTTCAAGAAACCTTCTCCCTTAAATAATTTACGATAATTGAAACTGAAATCAAACCAATAAAAAATTCCGTCAATCATATGTAATTCGATTCGATTTAATTATTGGCCTTTTTGCCTCTAAATTGAGTACTTGACACCCGTAATTTATCACTATTATTTTCAGCTGTTAAATTATACCTTGCTACAGCCAATTGAGAACTAGCTAGTAGCTTCAAATTTTATTTATTATAACTATTATTTTATTATTATTATATTTTAAGAAACTGTTTAAGGGGAGGGGACTTTACTCACACCCACTAAAGGAGAAAGGGGAGAGAGAAATAAATATGTTAGGAGTCGATTCTTAGACTGTCCATAGTCCTGAATGCGTACTCTTCAAGCAGAGACTGCAACCAATGCATAATCCACAGCAGCTTCACGGTTAACTAAAGTTACTCATGGCAGACATTTTGGATTGTGTTTGGAGCCTATATACTCCTCTTACAAAGGGCCCATCTAAGTTACATAGCCCACATGGCTGATCATGGAAATGGGCCGTATAATAGCTTCTCAAATATGGGCCTACCAATCAACATGAGTTCTCATATTGCACTGGATTGGGCCTTCTTTACTATAGATTTTTTCTTGGGTAAACTTCCAATAATGGAATGTTAGCAGATATGCACATGTGACTGTAACACATAAAATATGGAGAATGAATTTTTGGTCCTCCCAGTTGTCAGATGCGCACATACATTCACCTAAACTTACATCTCAGGTGTTAACACATGTTCCGATATAAACATATATGTTGGGTTTTGTGCCTTTTATTCTATAGTGATCCACATATATATCTAATTGTTATTATTGTGCTCTTGTATTAATTTGGGTCAGGTTTTAGATCCATTATAAATACAAGAGTATAATTGTAGTTGTATAGAGATTGGAGTTTGTAAGATATCTATACATTATCGCCATGGTGATAACCCTAGATACAAGCAAAGGAAAAGTAATATAGAGTGTCTTTCTAACTAGTGAAAAATAATATGATTTTGGTACTACCTACCAGAAATTTTGGACCCTTTTATGTCCAAGAAACAATTTCTTATTGTATTGAAATTACTCAACAATGGATTTAGTCTGAGGTTCTGTCTTTATGTTCCTCCTTCTCTTCTTGCCAAATCCATGCTATTCATAGGGCATTTTGTAGGTTCAATGATTGGGGTTTGACGGAAGAACTTTATAAGTTTCAAAAAAATTGAAGATACAGATCAAGAAATGGAATTTCAATTATTATTTGTGGAAACATATCAATTGGTAGAACCCTTGATAAAAGAAATGTTTGTATATGCCATCCGTTCATATTTCTTCTGAATTATATGTTACCTGCGGGATTAATTTTGAAAGTGGTGGAGATTGCAAAGAACACACGATTTTTATTGGAACTTCCTCTAATGAATTCCCTTGGAACATTTATAGTAAATGGAATATACATAATTGTGATCAATCAAATATCTTGCATTTATTACCGTTCCGAATTGGATAGAACGCCTCTACTAACAAGAGTTGATCAAGTTCTCGTATAAGAACCATTCTCGTATGGGACTGATCCACACACATGAAATCCACACAAGAAAAAGTTTAGTGATGGCACTTTCTTGCGTCCACGTGTTTTACACTCTTTGACCCAAAAGGGGAAGGAGAATGGAAGAAAGAATGCTACCTGTTTGAGTGTGTTTACTCTTAGACATAATGACAAGTACAAAAAGACCATACTGCCCCATGTTGAAGATGCTCCCGTGTGCCCTCCTAATAGCTAGCGTGCTGGCATGTACCTATGCTAGCAGGGGAGCATTCTCTTGCCCAAAAGAAACTACTCATTAGTCCTTACACCTTAAATCCGTTAACTTCAACACTCAAGTTGGGCTCCATTTGGACAACTGCTCAGCCCAAATCAGCATTGAACTGGATTGGGTGGGCTGGTCAGTTAGCTGGTTAACCTAAACCCATGTTTTGGGGTCCATGAATGTACCACAGAGTAGACGGTAGACGCTACCATACGACTAGTTGTCTCTTTTGTCTTAGTTCTCACTTCCTTGTTCGTCCTTAGGGACACGAAGGTATGGGGGTGGAAGAGGGCAAATCTGTTGCGAGCACTACGCCCGAGACCCACACTCCGACGCCTTCGGACTCTGCGCAAACTCTCCCTTCCGATCCGCTGCCGCCTTCTTCTGCTGTTCCTCCGGCTGTTTCTGCTCCTCCGGCTGTTTCTGTTCCTCCGGCTGTATCTGCTCCTACGGCTGTTACTGCTCTTCCGGCTGTTTCTACCCCACCGGCTGTTGTTGGTGGTGCTGCTGCTTCCGTTCAGAACAAGAAAAGGAAGCTCGAAGATGGCGGTCTCCACAACTCCACTTACTTCAAGATCCGGGCGGTCGTTAAAGATCTTCGCCCCTTCTTTATCGAGGTACGAAATTACGAACTTGTCGGAGAATATGAGGGGAAAGATATAAATTTATGAAAAAAATATTGCAGATTTTTCAATAGGTTATCTTGTTTTTCTGCACAGGTTCATTAAGTTTCGCTTACCTGGCCCTTTGGTATCTTTAGTTCTTTGCATTTCCTCTCCGCAACATAGGGGCTCTTCTAGGGTAGAATTTCTCTAGAAATGGTCTTTCTTTCCCTAACCTCGTTGCATTGTGTCAATTCATGCTGTAAAGAGTTTGACAAGGACTTTTAAGTTTGATCAGTTTCCATTCACTTCAATGTTAATATCATTGAATTGACTTGCAATGTAGAGCACTAGAATAAGGTGTGGATAGAGGATTACGGCTCAGCGAGGTGTCAGGAAGTTCTGGAGTTTGCTGAATCATCCACCTGCCAGCCACTGGGCACCATTGGAACATGGATGTACTTTCTTTTAGTTAGGATGAGCTTATTGCCTTCCATTCAAATTGGATCTCCTTCCTCTTTTTGTTTCTAGAGATAAATGAGCTTTAATCTTTATTAACTAATTTGAGCAGAATTACCAAAATAATAATAATAATAATAGTTTTAGCAGAAGCTGAAAGTTGACTATTGGTCTTGTGTTAGATGTTGTGAAATTGGGCGTTTGCAATTATAGAGGATGTTTACGTGTTAAATGTCTATCGGGCTCCTTAGCATAAAATGGCATCAATGATAATGTATGTCTTGACTTCACCTGCATACTTCAGGTCATAGCTATGAAACATTATCATGGGTGATGATTGTAAAGAGGGAATTGGATGATATTTTCCTTTGTTCAGGAATTATCACGCATAACCATGTTAAATTTTTCAGCTGCTAGCATTACTTTAACTGATGTAAAGGAGCTTTTGGTAATTAGATTCTTTGATGTGGCTGAGGCACAATCTGGTCTTTGTTGAGAATGGGCCTTCTTTGCCCACCTTGGATCCTTTTCTAGATGTTGATCTTTTGGTGGATGAAGCTTTGAGATTCATTGGTTATAGATAAGGATAAGGCTGGGATGGAGGTAATGCAGATTGAACAGGATCTGGAAGCAGTTTTTATCTTGATGCCGACTCTGCAACGTCGAAATTGACATTGACAAAGTTTCTAGATAGGACATTAGGACAGTCTTGTTAGAGCCAGATGTCCATGACTTGGAGACTGTGTTACAGGATGCAAAAGTGTTAATAAATCATTTTTTTTATTAGCAGGAGGGCTTCATGCTACAGTATTGCTTTCTACCTTTCTTTGTTACTAAGGAGGCTATTGGAGAGAAACAGAATTAATTAGTTCTTGATGATGAAACCAAGTTGATCTATGCTTGACAGATATTCCAGGGAGGTTTGAAATTTGTTGGCTGGGGTGTGAAGCATTGAACTCTCATATCACTGCTTCACCTACTAGAAGAGGAAAGAAGGCTGGACGGAGTTATCTAAATAATTGAAAAGAGGAATCTTATGATTTGCTATGATGGTGTTGTTCCTTCGGTCTTGTCTTTGAGTAGCTTCTGCTTTTTGCACTAGGTTGTGGTTGTTTTCTCAGTCGAGATTGCCTTGCTAAATTGGAATCTAAATTTGGTTGATGACTACATGTTAAAAGTACTTTTTCAGTCATTTCACATGTAACGAGCTAAATTCAGCAAACATATGGCCAATTTGGTATAGAATCTTGTAAGGTAATCAAGTATATGGGTTTGAAGGAGAATCAAAATATTTGTTTGGGATGGACAATTTCAATGAAATTTGAAAACCATGATTTCATCCGAAAAGAATATTTGTACACTGACTTGACTCTTCTGTTTTGGTGATTCTAATTGGTCCTCCTGTAAAACAAGTGTCGTATTTTGCACTTGATTCTTAGGAATGGAACCTTCTGCTAGTAAGTTACCAAAATTAGACATTGGAATGCTTTCTCTGTTAATATATTTTACTTCTGATTCATCTTGAAATATTAATCTGCCTGTTCTGAGACAAAAGGTTTTTGTTCTCTTGAAGGTTCTCCAAACTCCTGACTTTCGAAATTGCAAAGCAGCTACTGAAATCCGGAAAAGTAAGCTCTTGAAGATGAATTCTAGTTTGTCCACTTGCTGAGGTTCTTCTCTGTGTTTGCAAATGTTTCTCCCTTTAAATTGATAATGTTTTGTCTAGATCACATCTGAAATTACTGATTTTTTTATTTCATCTATACAAGCATTGGAGTTTGCAGAAACTTACCGGGAATTCATCTTTATTTCTGAGTAAAATCAACCAAGACCCAGTGGAACTCATGACACCTAATGAACAGGTCACATGAGTTACCTGCTTAACAAGTGTCAAGACTCAGATGAACTCATGTTGGTTACCTGCTTCTGTAGCCTTTGAGTAAATTGGAGCTTGGTTAATTCTGTTGACCAAGTATGAAGTTTTGGTTCCTCTACCAAGGTGAAACCTGATCTACTCATCTACATATAATTCTGTACACAAGGAGGCCAGTTAACAAGTGTATAATTGGTTAGAATCCATGTGACTTGCTTTTATTTATTGCTAGTTGCACCTGCTGTGGATGATCCCTGATGCCCCTTCTCCTGTGACTGGAATAAATGAGGTTTGAGCACATGTGATGTCTGTTTAGTAACTCTAGCTTACCAAAATCTTCAAGATATTTCCAGGTAAAACCTTCTGACCAGATGACATGATTGTCTTCTTCTATTTTTCCGAGTCTCAATGGTTGCCTCAATTTTATGGGTCACTGACTCACTGTGCAGTCTTTTTTCTGGTTCCTTCATTGTTGGGAGGGTGTATGAGCAGTGCTTTGCTCTATTTTCTCAGGCTTGTGTTCCATCCTTGAAGCTCAGACTCTAGTCATTGAAAATTTTGCTAGATTGGGCTTGGGGCAGGACTGGCAGAAGCCTGATAATCCAAATCCTGGGATAGCATGGTTTTTAACCCAATTATGATAAATAACAGAATATATTGTTGTAACGAAAATTGGTGAAAAAGAAGTTAGCTTACTTTTTTGCCTTTTTAGTATAATACATCTGTTTTCAAAGAGAGTAAAAGTTTGTCATTTCACATGTGTACTACTATCTTGTCATTTCACACGTGTACTCAAAAAACATGTAAGGCAATGACAGCTCATGAGAATGACACAGTGGTAAGTTACTTTCAAATTGTTTTGAAAACCATCCTTAAAGAACTTTTAGGGATAAGGCAAGGGGCAATCAAAAGAAGGTTACAAATTCTCAATTCACTACTTTGATTACAATATGCACCCTATAAATAATATGATTGTTATTTCTTCTCTTTGCTAATATTGTCAAAATTGATTTTATAAAAGTTAGTATGGTGACTTGATCCTTGACCGGTCTATGTTAGGTTCAGCTAAGGATAATCCTTTGTGACCATCCCCATTAATTCAATAGTCCTGTCAGAAGAGTACTTTCTGCTTCTCACTTTCCATGTGGTATCTGACAGAAGTCAGGGCAGCCCTACCCGATTCTGAATGCTGTATGGTGTATAATTATGTGCAGCCAGTGCTCTCCAATTCCTTCTCTTCTCCCATATGTTATGATTAGTTAGTGTTCTTGTAACTCACAGCTTAATTTGGTCCAGCAAGGAAGATGTGTGATCGTTTCTATGTAGATATTCTGATGTTTTGTGACCTGGTACATGCAGAGATGAAGGTTATGATGGATTTATATAAACAAATGACAATGGAGAGAATCTCTATGGCCAAGTGTAAGAATTCATTGGACGGTCAGACTTTGTCTAGTGAAACCAAGGAAAAGCAGAAACCAGCGGAAAAGCGCCAAGTGGAAAAGCGGGCAGAGCACCATAAAGCGGACAAAATCCCAGAGAAATCATCTGGAGGGAAGCATCCCCCTGGGGGGAACTCTCAGAAGTTGGAAGATGCTCGAGTTCAAGGTACATATGTTGTCGGAGGGTCACCCTGTGGCTGGAATTTTATAATGTATCCTGGTAGTAAACCAGTCTATTATGGGGTAACAAAGGAGTCGCGTCAAGTTGCAAAATGAGCCATTTGCATTCTCGACGACAACACAAACTTCTGCATCACTTTGGTATCACCAGCCACGCCAGGTAATTGAAAATGGATGGTTTTTAACGTCTGTAAATTCTGAATTTCTAATACGAATGACATCAAATTTAAGCAGGGAAGAAACGGTGCAAGGTGTGGCCTGGTTGGGGAACTTTTCATTGTATAATTTTCAAAAAGTTAGTTCATTTTCTCCTCTTGTTTTGCCTTGAAAATGAATCTCTTTTGGGTTCTTCCTGCTGAGAAGCTCTCGCCCCCAGGACCTCACACATATGGAGCCTTGTGCATTGGTTACGTTAGTTCATTTTCTCCTCTTATTTTGCCTTGAAAATGAATCTCTTTTGGATCTTCTTCCTGCTGAGTAGTTCTCGCCCCGGGACCTTAATATTTTTGCTTTTAGTCAGTTTCGGAATTTTTCTGTCAGCTTTCTGTTATCAGAGTTAAGAGAGAGAGAGAGAGAGAGAGAGAGAGAGGGGCCTGTTTGCTGCTTCGGAACACTTGGTTGTGAGTTTTCTCTTTGGCCATTTTAGTCGAAGTGACTGAAATAGGATTTTCAAATGTCAGTCATTTCGATTGGAACCGAAAATGAAAATTACTGTGTTTTGGAATGACTTCTTAAGATGCTACCTTGAACAATCTAAATTAGGGTCCTGAAAAGAACATTTTACAGATGTTTTATGAAATTTAGATTTCCTTTGGTTGCAAGGGGAATTAAATAGAAGGAAAGTGAACTTTTCAAATCTGAGAAAATAGATAATGATTATAGCACTAACTTCAAATTATTCATTGAAAAAAAAAATCGAATTAATTGATATTTGATTATTAAATATGATTTTATTTTGCATTCAAATCTTTTGACTTCGAAAAGTAAAATAAAAATTTTATCTAAAAAGAATCATTGCTTTTTCTCCCCAGCCCCTTTTTTTCTAAATTACCCTCATGCTATTCCCATCCTTTTTTTCTTTTCTCTTTTTGGCAGAAGGGAGTTCATTTATTTAGCATGAGCCATGGAAGGTGTCTAAGTTACAAAACTCCACAATCAAGGAGTCGAATTGGGCCATTTAGTCCTATGCACGGGACAATGCCCCTTGTCTATCTCAGCTCCCTCATTGGTTGAGCTATTAGCTCCATATGGGTAGGTTGGTCTTTTCACCATCTCTTATATTTAGATGTAGGAGCATGAGACTAAGTAACTAATGTTTCTTTTCATCATCTCCAATGTCTAGGTGTAGGAATATGTGACTAAGTAAATAATTTTTTCACTAAATATATTTTTCTCCTTTTTTTTCTAATATAATTTTATATTAATTTTCAAAAAAATTTGTGAAATATTTCATTGTAAATCAAAAGTATGCCAAAAAAAAAAAAAAACATGCTTAGGAAGGGCCAAGAGACAGAAAAGCCGAAGATAACCACAATCAGGAGTGATGTATGCAGATGACGATACAACAAGGGTTCGAGATACTTCTAGTACATGGACAAATGGGAAAAACAAAGAGAGATCGAGAAAACCTTTATATATGGAGTTGATGGGACCTAGCAGCGGTGGTAGAATCAACTAGGAAGGACACGGGACTATAGCTATGGTCAGCATTTGTATAAGTGAACCATTAGTCCAATCCAATTGATTGGGGTGATGTGGGCTTATGAAAGCGCCCAAATTATCAAACGGCCAATGCATGCATCTCTTTCTCTCTCTAGACTATGTTTGGTAGCCAAGAGAAGAGGAGAGAAGAGAAGACAGAAAAGGATTTCAGAAAAAAAATGAAATGGTGAAAAAAAAAAGTACACATATTTGGTTACCATTAGAAGAAAAAAAAAATCTTTTTGTATTTTCTCATGTTTTCTTGTGTTTTTGGTAAGATTTTTTTTCTTTTTTTTAGCAAAATAAAACTTCACAATTCATAAGCTACCAAACACAGCCTAAGGGTGTTAATCGATCGGTTCAATTTGATTTTGATTTGAAATGAATTAATTTTAATATATGAGCTAAGCTATAATCAAAGTGGAAGTAAGGTAGAATTAGGTTTTGGCCTAGTTTGCTCCTTTTTCTTTGATTAAGAAATTACCAGAAGGCCTAAAATCCAGATCTTTTCTTAATAGAACGAATAAGATCAAAGAAGAAGATTAGTTGATGGAACGGGAATAGATCTGGGGAACAACTGGTAGCGAGAGAAGCCCTTCCTCCTCTCTTCCAATCAGAGCTCCCAAGTCAATGCTAAGTCAATGCTACAATTTTTGTTTCATCTTTTTTTTTTTTTTTT